>NC_068356.1:150743043-150985543 GCF_020536995.1 Dreissena polymorpha | reverse complement strand
TACAGTGAACCACACGTTAATGTTAAGTTATGTCTTCTTTAATGTCTGGCGTATGTGCGTCTTTCATAAATCAGATTTATGTTTATATAAATATATATTTGTTGGCGTTTGATCGTACAGCATTAGCAAGCATATGGATACAATTTGTATTTTATAAACGCTTCTTTCCTCAATCATAGTCGTTTTCTACTAAGTCTGCTTAAGTTTGTGTGAACCCATTAACACATTTAAAGGGATATCTTATACACGTATATGTTGGGATATCTATACACGTATATGTCAATTACAAAATAGAATCAATACATGTATGGGGTGGGGAAATCGTTATATGTTAAACTTAAATTGTAAAATAATTATCATGAATTATCACCGACGAACATGTTACCGGATTGTTTATTACCTATTTGGGAACTTAACTAGAAACAATTCATAACCTAAAAATTCAGTGACATTCATAGTCATTCAAGCAATTGATATGTTGACACGTTTACTTGCAAGTACCGCTATAATATCATTTGATCTTTTGATAGGTGTTATCCGGAACTCCAAACTTTAGAAAACCCAATCCCATATGTATCTTCAATAAAGTCTGACAGATTGTATCCTCAGTTTAATTCAAATAATAATGGTTGATACGGTAAGTGATTTTAAAAGGATTTTAAATGCGTCAGATTAATTTTTACCTACATATACTTTTTCCAATATGTTTTCTTTTCCGGAATAAGTTTATTTTTTTTTTAATGTTCGCAAACGTTTTGTTATTATTTAAACCATTGCGGTAAGTATGCATTCTCTAAGGTGTGTGCTTTTATCCAATTTCATTGAATTATAATATTCCCGCTGTATAAAATATAGCAAACAATCAAGATAAAACGTAAAAGTAGTTTGCTATGCTGACAAACCATAAAAACCTTTACTTTAATAATAATTTTTCTGCTAAATTCATAAACAAAATATGCTCAAATATGGCAGCAAATATTAATACAACCTGCTTGTATCGGCGTAGTGCTTTGAATAATTAAATGGTGTATGAATCGATTTTGAACTTAAGAACATTTCATTTGGTATTGCATTATAAGTTTATCTTCAAACTTCCTGGTTCAATTGGTGTGTTGCAGATTAGAATTAGGCGACAAATCATCGGTGGAAGTGTTCAAAACGATTGACGTTGTTCTCAGTTGTTTGATGAATGATATTTCCTCGACACAAAGATAATAACAATGCCGTAAGTTTAAAACGAGAGCGCCGATGGCGTTGAAAGCATAGTTGCAAGATACAGGGAAGTTGCTGCTGAAGTAAATGTTTAGGTCAAAATATACTAAATAGTTTCCTAATATGTTTCAATGTAAAAGCGACAAATTTGAGCGAAAATAAATACAACATTTTGCAAATAGAGAACCCCCATAACCATACCTTTTCTTGACGGGCACTCTTAGCTGAATCGATTTAAGCAATAAAAAAGATATGCCATGTTCAAACCAAAAAAGAATTCGACTCAAATTAAAATTGACTGTTTTTGCACCTTCTTTTTTCGGCCGTTTTCTAGTGGATTATAACCTTTTGCAGAACCATTTTTTACTTTAATCTCTAACTTTATCCTATTTCAGGTATTTAATAGTGAACACCTATGCTTACCCTATCGATATCTCCAAACGATAAAACCAGAACAACAGTCTAAAGTGTAAAACATGCCTTCGAGGAAAATATAATGATTTGTTTAGACAGGGACCTATACAGTAGAGGTCCCTGGTTTAGAGAGTACAGACCTTCATGACTCGATTATTCATGACTCGATTATTTAGTTTATTGTAACCTTAACAATTGCTGACATCACGAGTCGCCTCCCTTGTTGGTTAATGCTACCAAAATATTCTATTTTTAGAAACGGGAATTCCAAATCGTGACGAATTTGAATGGTTACAAAATGACATAACTATGAAAATAAATACGTAGAATTACATTATTTCACGCATACCATTATGTAACCATCCATTTTCTTTTCCGGCTTGATACATTTACGGCATTTCATTTAATATTTTACAGACACAACACTCGTCCAGAATGTGCGCGAATCCATTAAATTCGATGACACATTTAAACCGTTAGCTCTACTCGTAACGTTAATTTCTGGCTCAAAGAAAATCATTTTAATTTTAATCAACACATCTCTATTACTTTCAAACTCTACTTCATTAAATCCATAGAAAGGCATGTCAGATTCCATGTCATAAATCAGAAACAATTCACCGTACTCCGTTATTTTTTTTTACACATTTACAAAGAATGAAAGTGCTTTATGCCCCACTTCCTGTTGAGAATATGTTAATTTCTATTTATAATTAACCAATGAAATTCTACATATCCTTAAACCAGGGCCTAATGAATTTGACCTCTCCCAGAACAGTAAACAAAGGAAATAGAAAGTAGGTGTGAGATCACTATCAAACAGAACAGAATTGTTTTACGAACGAAATTTGTTTTAGTTTCTTAGAAGTTTTTTTTCACGTGAAACGGTCTTAGAAAAAATCACTAAAAACGGTGTCAGCAATATTCTTGGAAGAAAACGTTAGAAAAACGTTTCTAAATAAAAAATGTTAGAATTACAATATACTAATTAAATAGATATTTCGTCTGATTTTTGATCAGGTAAGGCTTCATAATGGTCAACCGTTCCATGTCGGTTTTCGAAATGTAGCTCTAACATAAGCATAGTTGCGTAACCGCAACTATACTAAAAACTAAAGTTCTTGCTTTATTTTAAGCCGAAACACCGACGATCAAAAATTATCCAAACTCACCGGGTTCGGAAGTTGACATGAGGTTAAAACGGTTTGTGAAAGTATGTTTTAGTTTTGCAGATATTTAGTTCAAAACACCTAAACAGAATTAATAAATAAACATAAAAATCAGCTTAAGATCTCAAATTAATCAGATACTGAAAATTGTCATCAAAGTGATGTTACCATATACATATCTTTCAAACAATGAATATGTGATACGATGAGTAGTCATGCATGAAACATATATTTTTATTGATAGTCAATTGACAAAAGAAAAGCATACAAATCAAATAGCTGCAAAAGCAAGAGTTAGGAATATAATCTGCCGATTGTATAATTGTGTGAAGCTGTACCCGGTTGTTTAATTTCTTTAAAAACATGTTTGCATGAAAACAATTTCTGATAAAATGTATAACACATACGTTATTGTGTCTTTTTATCAAGTATGAAAGCATATCTTTATATTTTATATGAAATAATGAATACCATTTTGTGTTTGTTGAATTCGAACAATATTTCTTTAAATTTAAATCTTTCGTCAGCAATATCCTGTAGAAATTCAAAGAACATATACATGATTATTACATCATTCTATGCGGACAAGACACACGAATAGCATGATATTTTACTTTTTTGTCAATATTTCCAAATTAACAGACACAAATTGGTTTAAGAACGTTTGTTTACACATGTGATGTTGCCCATGCGGAATAACCATTTTTGAACACATACTAGTTACTGAATGTAATGTCTGACATGGTCATAATGAAACACGTTTGTTTAAAACTAGCGTAGATATCATTCTGCCTTTGCTTACGTGCAGTTTTGTGGATGATACATTATTTTTCAATCACCTATCCCCTATCAATATAACATGCCCGTTTGAAACGTTCAGTGTCCATTTTATCGAGTAATTTATTGAACAATAAATGATAGCAGTGTTTGCTTAAACCAAGCGAAACACACTGATAAATAAAACTAAGGGATTATCGAGTGTCACGTCTTAAAGCCATACGCTTACTGCAAAACTCACCACATTTAGCAAGAATGATATTCATACACACTAGCGATGATGACATCAGAAGTTAAGTTAGATAAAGCGTTGTTCTCTGTTATATCACTTTTTAAACAAATATGTATTTAATCCCTTTTTTGTATTGTCTTTATCTGGAGTTTTTTTAGAAATGTGTTTTAATTTTATTTAATGAATACGCGTACTGTGTATTATAATACACATTATATTATTTTATTACGCACATTTGTTAAATCGCGATTTTAGTATTATCAAAGCATGATACGTGTATATATTGTTTGACCGAATAAGCCATTAAATTGATGTATCAAGTACACTCACTTCCTTACACCGAATGCCTTAATAAAGGTTAACGATTTACGTACCCTTTGTTGTCCCGCTAAATCAAACGCAATAAAAAATATCAAATAAATCGGCATATCTTTTAACAAATATGACGTATATTGGGCTTAAACTGTTTCGTTTCAACACAAACAATCACACGGGCGCAATTCGGAAAGTTTGATACGAATTGAATGTAACACGTATGAAGAAAATAAATAGGCGTATTGAGTCCAGCGCCACCTGAAGTTTTTACTAAACACACAGCATGTAATACCAATATTATTTTACCAGTGATTACCTTTTATTTGCGTCAAGTCATGAGCGTTATGAAAGATTATTGCAAAATTACTGCTTTAATCCGGTCGAGATACGGTTACGTGCCAATTCTGCGGAAACAGGCTCTAAACAGCAAACACAGACGACACAAATGATTGTATCCTATGTTCTCAAAAGAAGGTCATGGTACGATACCTGGATTGTCTCATTGATTTGTAATAAATCAGTAAAATAAGGCGTAATGTGTCTTTGTGTTCCTTTCATCTACATGTGGAAAGCAACCAATGCTATTAGTAGATACGCAAAAGCATTGACTGACAATCATGTTTGTTTTCTTACATAATGCACGCGATGAAAATTCTCTAGATCTCTTTCTTTGTGCGTCTTACGATATCTGATGATTATTTAAATGAAGATGTTTGATCATTGAGTGCTTGATTCATTAACACATACAGAAAAAATAACATGTTTGAATGTCATCTTACACGGTTTAATAAAGTCAAAATATGTTTTGCATGCATATACAAATGTTTAGTTTACTATAGTTGTGATATTGAAATAAACAGGGAATGAAAGGTTTATATATTTGGCAAAAGAGTACCCTGCCCTTATCAAAGGATAGTTGGCGTTCCTTTGTATATAACAGGAAAAATGAAACGGGTATTTTCCAAGGTAAACGTTAACGTTAACACTCGTAGTTGATGTAAAGCTGCTAAAAACATTATTCCATAATTCACATAAATATTTATGTTATCATTGAAGCAACTATCTGCAACGTTAAATTTGGTAAACATTTTTACGTTCCCAAGTTTTAAAACTATTTGTTACCTGAATTTTAAGCATATCCATGCGAAGGACTGGTATTAAGATTTAAATTCACGTTATTATTGAGTGATACCGCAGATATATAAAATCATCATCAAATAATCTGTGCTTTTCACCATACTTCCAATCTCATGGCGTTTGGAAGCTTAGTTTACTTGCCTTGTCTGAACACAAGGTATTTGCCTTGGTATTAATGTTATGATATTCAAACCAAGGAAAACCGATGGTTGATTACCCATGTACAAAAATGGAAAATGAAAACTTGAAGCGTTTAATATTACTTGCATTATTTGCATCGGGTATGTGCAGTCAACAATTATGCAGTTCACAATATTAGATGCGATAGTTTATTAAAAGCACGCGTATTTCTACAACACTTATTAAAAGAAGTTTGTTTTCAATATTTATATTAAATTACATGACCACTGTCTGAAAAGTTTTGCCGATTATAAAATAAGCTGAAAAATAGATATCGGATAATCGATGATATGATTTTGAAATCCGAAGTGGATTTCGAGGCAACGATTACACAGTCATTTGTGTTATTAGCGTTATTTTTTTAACGTTGCGTGAAATGATGTTTCGCGTAAATAGCATTTTAACAAGTCAAACGAACACATTATTTTATGATCATCGGACAATTCATTTGAATCTTCATATGGTTTGTGAAATAGAGCCCAATGTTTCGAATTGCAAGTCAAATGAGACCTATACTTTAAAATAGAAATACAACTTTATGTACAGTTACTGCACATGTGGAAAATACCATGATGTGTTTAATATTATGTTTTTGTCTAAATACAATTTTTATTCAATAAATGGTGGGAATAAGTATTACGGTTGAAATCATCAATTTTGAAACTCGTTATTTATTAAATTGTAATAAACACTTGTGCATGTGTTCTCTTTAAAGTACAAATATAACAATACCCATGTCTTATCACTATTTTTCGTCCGAATTCTTGTTCCAGAATGAGATTGGACGACATATTGAACTGTCTGAGGTATGCGTTCGGGGCAAAACAGAAACAGATAGAACAATAGGTTGTTGCTTTGACACGACATTTACAGAGACGGACACTAAGATAACCTTAACTTAATAACGTAGGAATTCAATGCTAGCAAATTATTATAACTTACTTTATATATACATTTTAACAAAATAAATAGGGATATCTACAGCTGAATAAGTTTTTTAAAGTTCATTCGAATGTTTATTTATTTTAAATGCATATTATTCAATTTCTAGAGCAAGTTGAATATTTAAGTTACCATTTACTGTTGGATTCGAACCCTGAACCCGCAGCAACAGCAAAACCATCGAGCAATTTAGGCTCTCGAACTTGCACCATTTTGTACACGCTTTATTAGCAAAGCACGTATTGTCAAAATTTACCATCCTTAATATCAACGAAGCAATATAGAGTTTACCATTTTAGTTGTTTTAATTGTCATTTTGGCAATAGTTAAGAACTTCCATGTAAATGTTAAGTGAACTACTAAGAACCTGGTGGATGGTTTGGAGCTCTAAAACTGTTGCAATCTTAATGATTTGTGTATATACCATATATTGGGACCTCTCGATATTCATTGTATGTATATCATCAATTACCACTGAAATACAATCAGCAATTTAAACATAACTATATTGCCTTATACTTTAGTTTTATCAGATGATCAACGACGTATGTAATAAACGTACGCTTAGAATTTGTTTATTTTTCTATCTTGCACAATGACTGTTACATGTTTTACTAAATAAAGCGATATAAAGCGACTTTAAATGTTTACTTTGTTAAGATACCAACATCATGTTTTATTGACAATATCTACAAGAAACATTTATATTCAAAGTGATAACGGTCATGTGATGTAGGTACACAGTCCATCATTTTTCCCCCCATTCATTTGAGCAGACACATATACGTCCCTCTAGAATGGACATGCAATAATCAGTCAAGTCTCTGGTTCTAAACCTATATAACTGAGCATCTTAATTTCTTTTTAATCTGATCATAATTATAAATATTTAGAGTAGATTTTAAACGAATTTACTTTGTTCATTTGATTTACAGTGACACGTTTACATTCAGTAGCAAGGTACTTTTTAACTGCTTTATGACAGATTTGTATTTTATGATGATGAATAAGAGACATAGTGCTATTTTCAAAAGATGCTTTTGGTCACATATTCTTCTGTATGCAGTCGATCAAGTAAAGTGTGCAGTTGCCTTAAATTTTGTCAAAGCGATAAAGGCACTGAAGTTATTCGCTATTGCATACTCTTAGACGCAATTCAGTTTTCAAAATTATGTTATAGCTTTTTATATTGCAAGTTTGAAATGAACACAATCCATTCAAATTTATAAAGAGTGTGTCTTAAAGCATGGGTCGAGATGGGTGTGCACTGTTTATCCTCATATTTATGTTATAGAGATAACTTAGACAAAATAACAACAATATGTCGTTTTTTTCGCAATTGGTTGCTGCACTGGCAACCATCTTTGTATTGTAGTTGCCTTGCTAAAGAATAACAAGCCTTGAATCATGTACATGTTGTGCTATGTGTATCTAATACTCATTCAATTTGCAAGTCTGAAGACATTAAAGGGACCTTTCAACGTTTTGGTAAATTAACAAAACGATTTAATAGTTTGGAGTGTATTGTTGTTGTCGTTATATTTTTTTCATACTTCGAGGATTGCTTATATAAAGTATAAAATACATATCCCATTGTATGAGCACGGAGGCCGAGTGGTCTTAATAATCAACTTTTATTCCAGGGGTCAGTGGTTCTAGCCAAGTTGAGGGTAACTTTTTTGTTTCTTTAATTTTATTCTTGTTTTTAATGGAGCTTTTAAGATCCAATGTTTACATTTATCAATATTAAGCATTTAATGACAAACTGTGAAAAGCACCCTTTAAGATGTTTAGTAAAAATGCCACAAGGTACACATTTGGAAAGCATTGGTTGCATATTTGATTTAAAAGTGATTTGCCTTGTTAGCGAGGTTACTTTGCTGTTATTATCACTTTGATCTCTATTTTTCAAATCATTACTAGAAACAATAAGAAAAACACCATAAAATCAGAAAGTGTCGTCCTTGATTAGCTTGTGTGCATTGCACAGGCTAATCATTATGCACAGGCTTTTCTGAGACACCACTTATTTGACATGCATGAAGCCCCGTTTTCACTGAAAGCAGCCAATTTGTACAGATTCCAATGACAAACTGGCGAAACTTTCGTCACACAAGCTGTTAAACACTATTGATTACATACACACACTGCTGTCTGCAGTGTACCAGTGGTTAAGTATAAACAGGCAGATGTAGTTATCGTTCTTGGCGAAGTTGAAAGTAGACTGACTTACATCGCACACTAATAACCTTAGTTCTTCGCAAGCGAAGAACTAAAAATGAAAACAATTCTAAAATGACTGCAAATATATGTTTTACTATTTACATGTTACGAATTGTTATTATTTGTGTTATTTATTTAACGGTATCAGTAGAATGTGGACTTTATTTGTTTTTGTTCAAACTAATACAAGTGGCAAACTATGTTATGAAAATTATTGCAAAGGCCAAATCATAGATATCCACATAACGATTATTTAAACTCGAACATATTTAGTATTTATTACTTTACTATTACCCATAGTTTTGGTTATGTTTCCACTTTCCAATAAATGTAAAATATTAGTAATTGTATCATACTGTAAGCATGAACTATGCAATATTAAATATCAGTAATAGAACAACAGTTTGAACTCAGCTAGTTATGATAAAAAAAGTCACCTTGATATGTCAGCTCTTCTTCTGTAACTATGTAACTGAATGTAGATCCTTATACATCCGCAATAGAAATCGACATACATAAATGTATTGTACATGTAGGGCGGTACTATGCCTTTGGTCTAGAACACATTCAAATGAATGGTTTAAACACATTGCGATTTATTTGCTCAATAGGTATATACTAATCTTAATTATTAAATAAATTGAATTTGAATGATCAAAGTACAATTACTTCTTTTAAAAAAAGAATGCAATCCCCCACATGGTTTTACTACCGACGAACATACAACGCCATATGAAAGTCTTTGTATCGCTAATTCAGTGTGTTGTATCACCAAGCAATTATCAGTGTATCTTACATCCGCATTGAGTGCTGTTAGATATCATATAGCTAAATATGGTAATAAAGTTTTTGAAAATAGTAATGTAAACTTATTTCGATCAATACAAAACTCCTTAGAAGTTATTGATAAAATTAAAAAGAAAAAATATAAGGTGTCACAATAAGCACATACTATTTTTTTACACTATATACAACGCTTCCTCACACTTAAAGAAAATCATAACTCGTTTCACTGATTGAAAAACATTTGCAAGCGAGAAGTGTTTTTATCTTGTTTTAAACACTAAAACAGCTTTTTTCACTCATAAGATATTAGATAAATACAAAATTTGGACTTGTCTAGACTTTTGTGCAGCACTTACTTTTCTTCTGGATAACTTATTTGTTGAATTTAAGGGTAAAATATTTAAACAAAGTTCCAATGGGTACTAATTGTGTGCCACGTATAGCTGATCTTTTTTATATTGCTATGAACGCGTTTTTATGTAAGAATTATCGAAAACTTAAGAACTAGATTTGATTCAACGTGTATACCTAACTAGTAGGTACATTAATGACATACTAAACTTAGATAAACCATACTTTGAATAATATATTCAAACAATCTATCCTAAAGAAAATGTCTTAAATAGAGCGTGTCAATCCAATACAGATACTGCATATTTAGACTTACATCTAACAATTAATAATAATTTGATTTAGACAAGTTTATAAGAAAAACGGGACTACTTTCACTTTGAAATGGTGAATTTTCCGTTCTTAGATGGTAGCATCCCTAAAGGTCCATCCTATGGAATTTACATTTTGCAGTTGGTACGATACGACAGAGCATGTTCATGTGTTAAAGATTTTAATGATCTTAACCCTATATTAACGAAGAAATTGCTAAAACAAGATTTGTATCATAACCTACGACGTAAATTCGCTAAATTTTACTCAAAGTATTGTAATTTAATTTCAAAATATAATGGTTCTTTAAAATGGCATTAAACTAATAAAATTTCCCACCCATCATTTTATGGAGATTTTTTGAAGCGTGTTCGCAAATTTAAATAACTTTAAACAAATGTTTATATTAAACTTTGCAATTTAATTAACGCATTTTTATCAAAAGAATATGGTGCAGACGTACTTGAAAACACATGCTTGTTGGTTTTCGATTTACTATATCTTTCTTCTCTTAAAATTTTGAATTATTGATGGAGTAACCATTGTATATGTTTGCTTCTAAAATGTTCAATATACACAGCTGGCTGTATTGGTAATTGATTTTTACAGTACTGCCCCTTTAATAATATGTGATTTCGTTTCTGGTGAAGTGAGCGTGTCATCGCTTCTAAAGTGCGTCATCCGATCTTCTTTCACCGTCTTAGATACATGCATAGGTATCACTTGCCATATATAAAGGACCACGAAATTGTGTAAAAAGAACGCAATACTGCTCCCGCAGCTGGAGTTTCACTTCTTTGTTACGAATCCCTGCGATAGTTTTGGACTTTCACCTTAAAGAGGTGTTAACCACTGCAAAAAGAAACACCGACATCCAGCATTCGGTGTTTATATTCTTTATCCGGTCGTGAACGGTACGTCAATTATCTGATTTATTTCAAAAAAGGGAAACTTGTGTCGTCACCACCTGATCAAGCAAGTTTACGCCGAATTAATGTTAAATGCTCGTCGGTCAAAACAAGTCAGAAAAAACTAACCTAGCCATTATGTTTTTATTTTGATAACAACAACAACAACAAACACGGATCTTCCGGATACTTTTTCATTTTAGAAATACTTATTTTCGTACGAACATGTTTCATATCATACCAATTCACATTTTCAACACATAATTTAACATTGATAAAGCATCTTATCATTTACTAATTTGTTTTCCAATTAAATAAGCTGCTCTCCAAGAGCTTGGCTTACCACAATTCATTCTATTCCGCAAAACTGACAGTTTTGGTTTCAAAGAATCACTAAAGGAGCTTTTCAGTAAATACCCAAGTATGTAATAATGAAATGATGTGCCACGGTGATCGTGTTGATTAGTTATGTTGGTTGAGTTGCATGGTGTAGTGAACGTGATAGAAACGTGACGATTCTATAACTGTTTTTGTTAAAAAGAAACAGTTATGGCTTAAATAGGTCAGATGTGCAAACATGAAAATTTACTTAAATTAACACTGTGCAAGCAATTAGTGCATTCACATAATTTCTGGTTTTTGTTTAGTCTTAGTTTAAAGATCACGCAACTGTTTATTTATAAATGAACCGTTAAAGACAAAAATTAAACATCCAGTGCACAACACGTGCTGACAAATAATTGGCACGATGTTATATAGCCCTTGAGCGTTGTTTGACACATTGAATTTGCATATTTAAATAACACATGGACTAAAACTCCTTCACAATATAAAATGACCATTCATAAATTTGTTGGATGCACAAATAGAGTAAATATACATTAAAGTGGTCAAATACAACTTTAAATATTTATCGCTCCATTTGTTTTGCTTGCGACGGCCATCAAAAAAATTTTGCGGAAAATCGCAAACTTAAGGAGATTTTTAGTTTTGAGATATTCATATTGTAGATAAAAGGGTGCGATCAAAATTCTTCTTTGTGATTTTGTATTGAAGTTTATTATATAATATCTCAACTTTTTCATTAATATGTTTTTTATTTTTGTTCAAGATATCCTTTCTCATGGATTTGTTTCATTTAACGTATTCCCTTGGGAGTTTATTCCGATGGGATTTTTTCCCATATAAAAATGGATTTTCAACAAAACTGAACAAAACTCAACAATGTTTTAAATCAATAACTATGCATGCACATGTATACAAATCATTCACCATGGGAAAACAAAAAATCCCATCTAAAAATGAAAAATGAAAAAAAAGGTTCTAATACATTTCATATTAAACACGCTTTTTGGAAGCACAAATAACCACATGTGATAAAAAAAGACTTTCGGTTTCGCAAAATTGTTTTTTTTCCGGATGCCGTTTCGCATTCTCGCTCCATTTATTTCTAGAAAAAAAATCCGATGGCCAGGACTTGCTTTGGTGCGGCCTTATCGGAAAATGTAATAATTTATATCTGGTGGATTCTTAACTTATCTAGCGGTCTGGTTTAACAATAAATTTGAGTAAGATCTTGGTTGATTGGTTGATTGATTAATTGATTCATTCATTGATTGATTATTTAATTGATCTTCATTAATTCTTCCAGAGGCTTGTAAAATGCATGGTCCGGTAAATACGATCAACATCAAAACAAAAGCGTGCTTCTTGGGGACTTTGTAAACCTCATTTGGCTCACTGGCAATTACCGAAGGTCAAGCGCACGTTTTAATACATAACAGACTGCAGCTGTGACTGAGAATCAAGCGACAATGTAAGTATATCGTTCGTTATTTTGTTTTCATAACACGTATAAAATAACACGAAATTCATCCATGACACAAGCAGACTTCATATGTTAGAAAAAAGCAAATATAACTTGATGGAGACAAAATTAGTTAAGGAACATTCCGTACGTAAAAAAATGGTATGTTTCGATGATGGTTGAAACGAATGTCTGAAAATGGTTGATTTTAAATGAGTAATCGTTTACGTTACTAAATTTATCAACGTCAGTTGTTGCGATATGGTGACAAGGATCTATGTGTCGTACTCCGCGAACATTCAGTTCCCTAATGCCCCACAATAACCAGCAATTATCTTAGCCGATCGTAAGAAGAGGCATCACTTGGGAAGAGTGTACTTGTGTATACTACGCCCGCGTCATTTGGATGCTCATTTGCCCTCGCACATACTCACACACACGCACAAGCATACACTCCTCTTAAATTAATCCTCGAAATATTTGTGTTTGTATTGTGTGAGAAATACTGGTCTGTTAAGAAGAACAACATATGATCATATTAAATTACATATATATTGAATATACAATTCCAAAGCTTTGGGGCTCGCTTGAGGTTGCAATCACCGTCTGTGCTTCCAGTTTGAAACTACGCCTGTATATGTCTTTCACGCATGTAGCTTTGTTATGATAAACTCTTTTGAGCATTATGAAGCATGTTTGAGAAAATTGATATCTGTTTTGGTATTTACTTATATTGATAACCGTTTAATTTTAAGTGCTGAATTTGATGTTATGCTTAAAGAAAAAAAGCAAGTTAATACATATATAACACATCGTATATAATAACGTATTTAATAATATTATTATCTTAGCAGTTACGATGTTTATATAACTAACTGAGTGTTGCACACGATAGGCAGATTTGTGTTGTTGAAAATTAATGTACCCGATTAAATAATATTTATTTTTAAACATATTGTACTTTTTCCGCCATGTTGCAATCATAAAAAAATGCTCTATTTCTCATTTTAAAAAATCACTTAGGGATCAGAACATTCAAACCTTGTCACTGTTTGAACACCTTGTCAGTACAGAAGTGAATCTCATATTGCAATTAAGCTAAGTTAGTGCTTGCAATATTCGCTCTTCACCAAGACGGACTACTTTCAACCCCTCTTATTGCATGCGGGTTTATTGGTTTCTCACAAACTAGATAGTTGGCGTTCCCTGCGGGTACTCCGCTTTCCTTATGACCTCGAAAAGTTAAATGCTTCGGAATATATTCTTTCACCTTCGTCCAAGGCTTGCAAACACACATGATAGCACATAACACAAACACCTCGAACTCGTGCGCGCACATACAAAAGCACGCATACATGTGCATGGACACATGCACACACATGAGAAACGAGCACTAACCACGAACGTCCAAGTGTCCGTATGTCTTGCAACCTGCGATTATATAAAATTATTTATTATTATATGTTCTTAACGAATACATCACTTGCGGAACCAGCCCGGACGCCAATAGTATTGTTTGCACAAAAGAAGTATACACGCCGGAATGTATCATTCAGCTGACAGAGTTGTCTCACGGTACAATAATTTGCACTATAGCATCTAATTAAGTTTTGGTTTCAAGAAATACAATTACGAAGTACATGCAGTACGAAGTACATATAAAGATCATAGAGGCAGCAATACAAAATGCACTTATGCAAGTACAGACGGCAATAAACGGAATAAACATTTCAAAATTACAGTGAGCAATAAACTGAAAGCATATGTCGATTACAACAAATGGTATCATGGAGGGACTGAAGGGGCAAGCATGATGACATCTTTCTACAGTAAAAGAAAAAAACACAAAAAAGTTGTAATGTAACAGAATTCAAAGGCACGTTAATAATGTAATCTTTCATTAAAAAGCACACCAGTTCTGGCGGAAAACCCTTCATTAAATTAAATCCCTTCTTTAATTTATTTATATCAAATATGCCACGTTGATGTCCTTTTTGAAATAATTTTAAATAAGTGTATACCATAGAAATAAAACACCATTTCTTGTTGATGGTGTTATGCATTGTGCATAAATACATGGGGCAATTATTTGCAGTGCTAGACACCACTATAAGTAGTGCAAAAAAAGAAGCTTTTAGTTCACCTAATCACAACGAACTCAAGGTGAGCTTGTATGATTGCACTGTATCAGTTGTTCGTCGTGCGTCATGCCTCGTTAACATTTGCCCTGTTTACACTCTATATGCAACATGTATTTCCAATCTTCATGAGACAAAGTCAAACCATTTTGTCAGAATTATATCTGAGCCGAGTTTGAAACTGAGTCATGCGAGATCAAGAGCTACGTTACTAGACATCAAATTTATAGTGAAATCTTTTTTTTAAACGATATATCGGCTTATTACAAACATTTGTTCCGATTCATAACCGCCAGTGGGAGGGCAATTTTACATATATTGCTGTATTGAAACATCGTTCAAACTAAAGAAGTTTATTTTTTACTCCGATTTTGAGAACATTTTGTCAAAACATGATTCCTACTTATATCTAGAACCAATTTAAAACTGGGTTTTGCGTGGTACAAAAAGTCACTACATCAAATTAAAGAAAATATTGTTTACATTCTAGATATCACATGTTACGTTAAGTTTTAATGTGACTTGGTCAAAACAATTGTTCTAATAATTTCTCTGCCATGTTAAACAATGTTAACAGGGCGTTACAAATACATAGCCACCAGGATTGGGACAGTTTTCCGTTAAAGACTTAATTGAAACTTTGTTAAAACTCTGTTCAAGAACATAGCCGCCAGGCGGGGAAGTATTCCTTATATGACTACATATTGTATATTGAAAACTTAGTCACATCTTTGCCCAATCTTCATGAAACTTGATCCGAATGTTTGTTCTAATGGTATGTCAATAAAGTTCACAAATGTTATTGGTCTGATGACAAATATGGCTGCCTATGGATTTTATAAATTAAGCTTTTTTGTAAAGTGCAACCTTCAAACGCAGATTGAAATTGCTTTTTTCTGTGTTTTCAGTTTAGCGGCTTAGGACCCATGCCCATCTTGTCTCTTTAAAGCTCTTTTAAAAATATACAATGACTATATTTTCATCTAGAAGAACATTCATTTGTTCCTGTTGATGACATCACCCGACCATACATGATAAATATAATTAATTGTATTAATTGACACAAGTTTAATATCCTACATTACGTGATTGTAATTGATTGTATGCATCTTAATGTTTTGTGACAAATACTACTAAAAGGCCCTTATTGGTATATCGGTGATACTTTTCTTTTAAATAATAATAATAATATCTTGTACTAAACATATGCTATTTTTCAAACGCGCAGTAAAATATTTTTACTTATAAAAATGTGTCATGGTGACGTATTGGAGGGGAAATACGGATATAAATATGTTTTTTAAAATGAAGAGACATAAACACCGTCAAACGCGTAGGAACTATACTAGATCTCGTTCAAGCACGTGCATTTTAAAGTACAATGCCCGATAATGCTTAAGACCTTCGTAATTCAACCCTTATGTCATTTCCTTTCTTGTTCGTAGAAAATGAGACGCATGTCTGTTAAAATCTGAGGTAACAGTTGCGAAGTTATATGCGGAAATACCGGCGAAAATAATCATCCGAAAATAGCGAGTAATTTGGTTAAAGGACTTTACTCGTTGCGAAATTTCTTAGCGGGATGACCTAATTAAAGCTCCACTAAGAAATTTTGCGAGGAATAAAGTCGGGAAATAAAGCAAATTTTAATAGGAAATAAACGCTTATCACATGTTTACCAATATGGCTGGAAAGAGAGCGTCAGTAAAACAATAAACAAAAGTAATGAAGGGTATAAAATGGCGAAAAATAACTGTCTCGGCATGGACGACGCCATCTTGACTATCACGTGATTACCCCACCTGCCTTTATGTTTGTCCCCCTTAAATTTTAAACTACCTCTGTTACGTTACAATAATTCATTTAGTCGTTTATGTAATTGTATAATTTGCATAACCCCATGTATACTTTATCTAAATGAAGTTCGTTTATAAGGTGTTTTTTTGTTAAAATTGTTTCAAATTATAGCCCGACTAATGAGGGTTTCAATTAAAAAATGCTATGATTCTTCAAGTAAAAATCACGAATTTGTATTCAACTTCTTGGCATTACAACCTTACAACGATAACTAACTATTACTTCATTCCACATTACTAAATAAACACAAACTACTCATATTTTTATAAGCAGTGCTGGCCAATATTTACGATGTATGTGTTCAATCATTAAATACACAAACACTATCGATATATTCCGCAAGTAATCATTGTATTAAGTGAATAGTGGGATACGACTCAATTTGACTTCCCATTAAGACACGGGTATTCCCATTTAATATGCGTTAATTATGTAACATATGCATCACGAATATGTTTATTTAAGAAATAATTCGTGTACGTTATAGTTTGTTGTCGAATAACCCACGGCCGGAAGTTTAGATGCGTAGGGATTAAATCACGAGTGCGAAGCACGAGTGATTTGAAACCACGCATCTAAACTTCCGGCCGTGGGTTATTCGACCACAAACTATAACGTACACGAATTATTTCGATTCTAACACGATTTTTACTAAAGATTTATAGAATGTATCTTATTTTTCTTGCATACTATTTTATGTGAAGCTCCGCCCATAAAAATAGCTTTCGGCTGTTCTGTCGATCAGATATCCGCCCTCAATAACAGCCAAACTGGATGGAAAAAAACCCATTTCATTTCTCACGTTTGGTTAACTTAGAACAACAACTTGCGTAAACTAACATGTTTTCATTGTACTCTTTAAATTAACGCAAGAGTGTTGAATCTACAAGACAACAACTCCGATTCGAACTTCAGCCATTTCAGTATCGAAGCAGCAGACGAACACCGTGCGAAATTGGGTCAAGTTTACGCATTTCTGTTCATAGCGTAGTATTTTGTCACGTGACTTTCATTCATAAAATACCGGATTATTACGCTGGTGGAAAATGTATCGGAATGTTTTGTTTAGCTACAGCGCGTGCTTTCAGTGTATAAGCTCCGCCCATAAGTTATTGCAGAATAACCCACGCTTGATTTCCTTCTTTGTCTATAGAAAACAAGTCACGTGCCGTGTTAGAATTAATAATAACGTCCAATCGAGAAGTAAATTTACATTTAAGTTGAGTGAATCAGGTAAAAGCTATTTTCTGAAATTGGTCCAAACGTGAGATTAAATGTATGTGGATAATCAAATTACATTCGTTTGCATTTAAATGACATATCTTTAACTTACATACAAAATAGACCTGGCTCTTCTGAATCTCAGGTGGTTTAAAAAATGTAAGTCATACATTAAATTTGGCAAAGTATCTTTTATATCAAATACATGACATAGGATTAAGAATCCCATGCAATTAACTGTATTCTAAGGAGTAAATTTCGTTTCGATATAGATATAAACACATATATATATATACAGAGAGGATTATTCTTGGTAAACCAAGCACAACATAAGAAAATATCTTATATAATTTTTAAAAACATATCTAAAGACCCATGTGTTTTTAACATGTTAAGGGACACCGCCCTATGTTTATTTAGGCCAAACTCATAAGTTTGAACTCAGTAAATTCATGATGGCGTTGTTTTATAGTGTTTTTCTTTTACTGAATCAATAACAAATAATTTGAAGTTTCTAAACATGTAATTGCTAAAGTGACTAAGTCGTTACTTTTTAATTGCAAATATATTTACATTTATCTGAATGTGTAGGCATGCATTTAAATATTTCTTGTCCAAGGCTATTGCCGCGTGTACTGCAAACCAATTAACAAGTATGCCTTTAGACGATTCATACAATAATGTGTTTTGTTATGTTTAAACGTGTTTCAACTTGCTTTGCATTGGACAAGTTTAAGCTTTCATGATGTCCTTTACACATTTCCGATAAAACAGATGGCGGAAGGCGGCTACATGCGTGATGAATCAGAACATGATGTTCATCAGATTGGACTTTACTGTCGGCACAATCAAGTTAGCCTGTACATTTATAAAAGTAGCAGTAGTAGTAGAAGTAAACGTATAAGTTGTCGGTGTAATAGTTTTGGTGGTGGTGGTGGTAGTGGTGGTGTTTGTGGTAGTGATGGTGGTGGTGGTGGTGGTGGTTTTGGTGGTTGTGGTGGTCGTTGTGGTTGTGGTGGTGGTTGTGGTGGTGTTGGTGGTGGCGGTGGTGGTAATGATGGTGGTGATGTTTATGGAGTTGGTGGTGGATGTGGTTGTGGCGATGGTGGCTGTGGTGGTGGTGGTGGTAGTCATGGTGGTGGATGTTATGATTTTGGTCGTAGTAGTAGAAGGGGTAATAGAAGTGGCATAGATGTTGTAGTTAAACTTGTAGTAATTAAAGTAGTAATCGTAGTATAAGCAGCAGTAGTTGTAGTAGTAGCAGTAGTAGTTTTGGTAGTGGTAGTGGAAGTGGTGGTAGTAGTAGTAGAAGTAGTGGCAGTTTAAAAAGTAGTAAAAGTGGTACAAAATGTAGTGAAAGCAGCAAAAACAGCAGTATTTGAAGCGGAATAAGTAGTAGCATTAGATGCATAAGCTTAACTGGTACCATCAGAAGGAGCAGTAATTGTAGTTGTACTAGTAAAAGTAGTAATAGAAAAAAGTTGCATAGGGAACTCTATCAACCGCAGCAACAAACGTTGTAACATTAATGGAAGTAGTAGAACAAGTAGTAGTAGTAGTAGTAGTAGTAGTAGTAGTAGTAGTAGTAGTAGTAGTAGTAGTAGCAGTAGTAGTAGTAGCAGCAGTAGTAGTAGTAGTAGTAGTAGTAGTAGTAGTAGTAGTAGTAGTAGTAGTAGTAGTAGTAGTAGTAGTTGGTGTTGTTGTTGTAGTAGTAGTAGTAGTAGTAGTAGTAGTAGTAGTAGTATAGTAGTCGTAGTAGTAGTAGTAGTAGTAGTAGCTAGTAGTAGTAGTATAGTAGTAGTAGTAGTAGTAGTAAGTAGTCGTAGTAGTAATAGTAGTAGTAGTATTAGTAGTAGTTATAGAAGTAGTAGTAGAAGTAGTAGTAGTAGTAGAAGTAGTAGTAGTAGAAGTAGTAGTAGTAGTAGAAGTAGTAGTAGTAGTAGTAGTAGTAGTAGTTGTAGTAGTAGTAGTAGTAGAAGTAATTAGTAGTAGTAGTAGTAGTAGTAGTAGAAGTAGAAGAAGTCGTAGTAGTAGTAGTAGTAGTAGTAGTAGTAGTAGTAGTAGTAGTAGTAGTAGTAGTAGTAGTAGTAGTAGTAGTAGTAGGTAGTAGTAGTAGTAGAAGAAGTGATTGTAGTAGCAGTAGTGGAAGTAGCAGAAGAAGAAAAAGTAGTAGTAGTAGTAGTAGAAGTAGTAGTAGTAGTAGTAGTAGAAGTAGTAGTAGTAGTATGTGTAGTAGTAGTAGTAGTAGTAGTAGTAGTAATAGTAGTAGTAGTTATAGTAGATGTAGTAGTAGTAGTAGTAGTAGTAGTAGTAGTAGTAGTAGTAGTAGTAGTAGTAGTAGTAGTAGTAGTAGTAGTAGTAGTAGTAGTAGTAGTAGTAGTAGTAGTAGTAGTAGTAGTAGTAGTAGTAGTAGTAGTAGTAGTAGTAGTAGTAGTAGTAGTAGAAGTAGCAGCAGCAGTAGAAGTAGTAGTAGTAGTAGTAGTAGTAGTAGTAGTAGTAGTAGTAGTAGTAGTAGTAGTAGTAGTAGTAGTAGTAGTAGTAGTAGTAGTAGTAGTAGTAGTAGTATTTTAAAAGTAGTGGTCGAAGTAGTAATAGTAGTAGTAACAGTAGTAGTAGTAGTATCATAAGTAATTTTGTAGAAGTAGCAGTAGTATTTTTAAAGAAGTAGTAGTATTCCAAAATAAGTAGGTTTCCCAGTTTTAGAAGCAGTAGGATGTGTTGATCGTAGTGGCTGTGGTAGTATGAGTGGTAGTAGTGATATAAGTGTTGGTGGTTGGAACAGAATAAGAAAGTTGTAGTTATGGTTTCGGTGGTAGTAGATGTGGTGGTGGTGATGGTGGGAGATAGTAGTTGTGCTGGTGTTAATAGGGATTGTGTTGCTTGTGGGAGTGTGGATTTAATTATAGTTGTGGTATTTTTAGCGATTTCTTGTTGTTATTAGTATTTGTTATATATTTTCGAAATATTACGTCCGCTTACTTAGCTACTTGATATGTTGTGTATTAAGAAATATTTTTAATGTGCATTTTTGTCATTACTGAAAAGAAAGGAATTGAAAAAATGTAATTAATATAAAACTGCATAACATATATACCGTTACAAAAAATGGCTTGTATTTGATTGATGAAACGCGGTACTACCCCGTTTATTACGTATGGCGACAATTTTATAAATGTTTAAACGTCATGATACATGTTTTATTTAAAACAAGCGAAATGTTAATTCAGGTTCAGTGTGAACAAGCCTCAGTGGAGATATGTATTGTGATGAACTTCCTGGGGTATGGATCAGAGATCAGACAGGCGAGAAGGGACGCTTACAGGGAGTTTGATAGGCTGATGACAGCAGTATTGCGAGGTAGCTTGTTAATCACAACGGGTAGCAAAGCAGAGGGACTAACCCGCATTGTAGAGAGTGACACGGACATTATGTTCGTTAATAGAGTTATTATATGCATAGAAGATGTTGTTAATGATGACAAATTGCCAATGGAAGCTACTGTGTTCACATTCAGTCCTATAGCGTGCCGTCCTGGACACTGTAGATTGTTACTTAAGCGAGCCGGAACTAAGTTTCCCAAATACATTTTCGAGGCCCTTTGTGATAATGAAAACGGCCGTCCTCTCCTGAGCAGTGACCTCTATGTTGAAACACAAAATCAATCAAATGAACTTCAGCCAACCCAGGTACGCTATGAACGTGCAGGACCATCAATGCCCTTTTCAATGTTTGGGGTATTTTATGCAGATGTAGTACACTCCCTTCGCTGCCTCTGCCCTAGTATACTGAAGAAGTAGGCTGAACGAAGTCGCCATTGGCCCCCGCCCGCCATCGTTCAAAAGGTTGTAGCATTAGACGCATATGTTACTCCCGTCGGATTTGAAAGGAGTGAGTACAGACATGTAGAGTGGCGGATCTGTTTCAATACAGGGGAGAATGAGCTTGTAAGCAATCTTAATAACACCCAGATTTACATTTATGTTATATTAAAGATGGTGGTTAAGGATGTCTTAAAGCCAGTAAAGAAAGAAATTACATCATACACAGTAAAAAACATTGTCTTGTGGCTTGCGGAGAACAATCCACAAGCGTTGTTCAGTGAGAGGAGTTTGATTTATTGGGTTCATAAAGGACTTGGAGAACTAAGAACTGCTATTGTAACGGAACGTCTGCCATATTACATGATACCAGAACGAAATCTGATGGCAGCCGGTGGATTGAAGGGAGAGCAGAAACGGGCCTGGGAATCAACCATCACTGATATGATGAAGGAAGGGCCGGAGTTGATACTAAGATTGCCGAAGAAACGGCAAGCAGTAATCTTGCACCCAGAGCCCATGATGTGGTATAGCATGAAGAAAGTGGAGCTTGAAATGCTGAATCTTAAGTTCGTTCACACAACTGTCCAGTGCGATGGTAAGAATGTTTTAAATGAGATAGATCCCAGGATATGGATACGTATGTATGTGATAATAATGGAGGTTCGTTGTAGGATTTATTTGGAATGTGGGCGTGTGAATAATCTTCTTGAAATATATAAAATGATGCTCACGTAATTTGTTGTAAAGGACATAAATTCCATTAAAAAGTTATGATCTACAAATTACTAAAGAGCGTACTTTATTTATTGTGTACACAAAATAATGTAATTTTTATGTACATATGTGCATTTCGATATCAGACAATATTCACAGTATGTTAAATATGTTTCTGCATTATTTGCATCTTGAAGTAATGATATTTCATTGCCTTAAAGTAACATTTAAGGTACAGTATAGAAGTATTAACTTGATGCAAATTAAATTTTCCGCTCAGAAAAAAAATTGGAAAGTGTATTGTGCTTAAATTGTGCCATGAATTGCAGCTTGATCCCATATTCCAAGGTCGTGTTCATTGTTTGCAATGTGCTAGAAAAAAAGAGTCATAGACCGCGATAAACAAATGCAGATCTAAGACACTTAACATAATGCGGACAATGTAGCCTGGTACCCGGCTGTACAATTAAAGTAAATGAGTGCGTCATACATTTTAATTAATTGATAATAAAGTTAATATTGTGTTTTGTATTTCATTGTTTACCACTACACTTTTGTTTTACATGTGTTATATGTGTTTGAGACAGTGTTTTTCGTAAGCGATGCAATAGTATGCATACTTAATTGTCGATTGTTTGTATTAAGAGCTGCGCTTTTGTGGAAAATATAATTAAAAAAACATAACAGCTTGTTTTTTTGCGACTTAATCATATACAGCTCATCGTAAAAAACAACGATAAAGCCACGATGCCAGCATAAAAATACATGCGTTAAAAAACAGAGTAAGAAAAAGGGAAGTTAAAAACATACAATTAAATGTTAAATTTAAAAAATGATTTTTAACAAATTTAAGTTAAAATTATATAGTACAAACATTAGATAGACGTATCAATATACATTTTTTGGTCTCATTCAATAGTTTTTACACATACTTGGTCTTCTTTTGTAAACATCCAGCACCCGCTCGGTTACTTTTAGACCTTGGTAAGTTTACGGTTATTCAGGTTTATTTAACGTCAATGAAAGTTGATTGTATGATTGAATGAACACAATACAGAGTTATCAAACCGCGAATAGTGGAATTTAACCTCCGGTCACTTTAACCAAATCAATCCCATAATGCACTTTATAATGACGTTTATTTCGCGCCAAGTGTAAAACTACGATTTCCTAAACAAACAAAATAGGTCAGGTCATGTGGAAGCGAACCAATATATGGTAAAGAACTTCAATTTAATTACATATTTACTTAACCAATAAAACAATACATAACTAATTTATGTTACATAAACAATTTGTTAAAAAAAACTACTAAATGTAAATAATAAAGCTGGTTAAACATTTCTGTGGTTTCTTACGTGATCAATCAACAATCGTTAGTATTTATTCAGTAAGTACTAAACACAATTATTAATTGTGATTATATATATTCAACAGTTTGTAATGAATAGCGACATGTTTCATGTTCATCCGATTCATTTGCAAATGACTCTTCAGAATAAATAAAGTGAACATTTCGACTATGAGTTCATCAAATTATTTAAAGAGTTAACGAGCATATAAAAGGTGAAGATAGTCAAGAAAGAGTTCACGGATGAGCGGCTTGTCCGTTTATCCCGGAGATGTTCAACATCAACTCGAGAAAAATTATGTATGATGTCGGGATTTGCATCATTAAGCGGAACCCCTGTTGCTTCAAACTACGAGACACTTGCAGGGACACTTATTGTTCTTGTTGTTGAAACTGATGTTACATATACATGGTCATCGTAACATGCTTATGCTTCTAATTTGGGTTTAAGTTCCGGTTTTATGACTGCATTATAAAATAACCTCTATACGAAAAAAAATACAATTTTAACACCTTCAAAGCACAGCGCTGAGTATATAATTATCTTAAAATTACATCCGAATTTACTTTGTCTGTAGTCCAATTTTTAATTGAGAACAATTCGTGTATTTTTAACGTTTTAATATAAACGCGACTTATTTAACACATCGACATATTTGAATTATCCATTTATACAAAGCAACCATAAATCATCCCAGGGTCCTATAGGTCCCTGATCAGCAAAAGCGCTTAGAGCGATTTTAAATTGGAAAATGGAAGGGAAGTGTAGGGATTTACATAAGCTAAAAAGTTTAGAGAGTCCAACACTATAATATTTAAATGGCTTGCAAATGTGAAAGCGTCTAAAAACTAAAATGATTTATATGCAAAAGAGGGAAAGATACCTGGTGTATATATGTCAATATTTACGAGGACTAAAATAAGTCTTAAAGTTATTCAACGACAAATCATTCAACTGTATCTTAGGTAAGCATTATTATTCGTAGACATGTCAAGAAACATGTGGTAACCCTCACTCCTATTCATGGGTATCACACGTTCGGGAAAAAATGAAAGAATCAGGTTTAAATCACGAGTGCTTATATCCAAAATATGTAACTATTAACAGCTTTGTTATATTTTTAGAAATATTAACATATTTGTTTATTTCAAAGTAGCAAACTGATGTTAATTATAATCCATACCCACAAGTAATTTCCTGATGTACTACACATTGATCAAAAGTATACCCATACATATTAAAGTTGTAACCAATACAAATAACACGCCATGTACTCAAAAAACATGTGTTGAAAACATTATTGCAAAACAAAACAAAACGAACACAACTTTTTACACACTTCAAATTAAAAACCCAACCGAAATCTCTAAAGCTCAAACTAAATGGCAAAACCTTCTTGGAGATTAAGAATTCAATAGGAAACACATATTTGTCATGCCATATAAATCAACTACTGATAGCACACTGAGAAATTTTCAATATAAATACATCCAGAGAATCATGGCTACAAATAAACATCTTTTTAAGTGCAACCTATCCAACACAAATCTATGCGATATGTGTAGTGAACATATTGAAACAATAGAACACCTTTTCTGGGAGTGTAAATATATTCAATATCTAAGGAATCAAGTGACAACCTTTCTAGAGAAACAACAATTAAATGTTACACTCTCTCTTAGACATGAGCTAAGGGATAACTGCCTTCAAAATACAAGCGGTTAATAACGCTGTGAAATACATAAGTATATTTATGAAATATTTTATATTCAGCATGAAATACAGAAAACAATTACCTACAATGAACTGTTTTATCAATTATTTAAAACTGAAGATTCAAATTGAAAAAGAAATTGTCCTAAACAATGATACACTTTATATATTTGTACAAAAATGGAAACACATTAGACTTTCATAAACAAGTCCAGTATGCTATCTACCCACTTTATGCAACTCATCCTTACTCATAACTATTCTGTTTTTTGTGTGTGTTTTTTTAACAACTATCAATAGCAATCAAACAAAAAAATACATATTAACCATTTGTGTAATCGAAACGAAACCACAATGTCAAAAAAGTATATATTAGCATATCTTGTATAACATGTTTGAACATAATTGCTGCTGCATGGTATCACTTTGTTTTATGATCATATACATGTATGCATTGTATGTCTTATATTGAATAAAAAAAAGATAATCCATCACTATTTCTTAAGAAGGAATTAAAACCCATTTTCAAAACATCCATTTAATAAGAAAACATAAAATATTCGAAATATTAGAATCATAATAGCAAAATTGAGATAGAACTCTCATGTTCTACTTATAGAAACTGGTAGGTACCAAAATATTCCAAGAATGAGAGAATATGTTTACTATGTACCCGTGGTGAAATTGAATCTTTTATATGATTATTTTACAAATTACTTGATTGTGAATGTACGGTGTTTCATCTTAAAATCAAAAGTTGATCTCTGAGAAAGTTGTATGATTGTAACGCAGGATTTATGTTGGAGTTAGGTAAGCTATTATTTTAAACATTCATCTTAAAGTGTTACCTTGAACTTTGATTACGGTAGACGATCGTTATGTAATTGTGGATTATTATCTAAAATTGAATGATGAGTGACAAAGTGACAGTCTGAACACGCTGTTATGCCAAATTAATGTTTTGGCCTGTAAGTATTCCTTTACCTTTGATCAAGAAAGACTGTTTTACCCATGCCATCCGTCTCCACATAGTTTTATATCTGTAGACTGGTATTTTGAAATTGCGTATAAAATAATGAAGAGTTTTGACACGCTGTTTTATAGCCAAATTTACCATTTGACCCTTAAGGATGAACTTGATCTTTGGGTTAGGTAGAATGTTTATACACACAATACCCCATTCCTTCATAGCGGTCATGTGTGGTATTTTTTAAATTTGCATGATGAAAACCAAATTGAGAGTCTTGACAAGATATATATCACCAAATGTAACTTTTGACCTACACCGTACACGCTAAACCTTTTCTGGTGATTAATATATAAAAAAAACACAACATGATGCTACATTTTCTACTAATTTCATACACATCAGACGCCTTAATACATGCAAGCACATACAATCGGCAGTTGCGATATCCCAAACTTACCCGAGCATCCCAAATCTTCATGTTCATTCTCAAATCAGCACATCATTGCGAGTTCACTTCATATTTCTTCTCAGATCAGGAGCCGTATTCTAGTAGCTTCTTAAGTTTCACTTAAGTTAAGAAATTTCTTAGAATTATTTTTTAACTAAAATAAAAAACAAATCTTAAACTTAAGTCGTATCACAAAATTAACCTAAGTAAATCTTAGTTAAACAATTTTTTAACTTAAGTTAGAAGTTAAGAAATATTTTAACTTTTTTTATGAAAATGGGATTTTCCATTGCTAAAAATAGTAACGGATGTTGTGGGTAAAGCGCGTGCTCATGTTTATAGCAGACGTTTTTTATAAACATGGCTGATGTAAAAGAGAAAGTGACGAAGAAGCGATCGGCAAACTTTTCAACAGCCGAATGCCTCCTGTTGGCTGAGATAATGGGGAGTGAGAGTGGCATGGAAGGCTTGACCTTTCATGCTTACACAAAGCATCGCTTCACAAATAGTGAGTACTATCTCCTTATATCGATCTTTTTACGTGCTATCGAGACTGTCAGTGTCACTTCGATGACATAACAAAATTTAGATTTCAAAATTAAAACATTAAAATGTTTAATTCCAATTTATTTATTTATTGTGGATTTGCTGTATGTTGGCTTTTATAGCCGTATGCTGATTATTTGGCCGCGAAACAGCTTGGCTCTTTGTTTAACTTTAACTTACACGGATTTCTTTAGGAGCCTTATGTTGAAGTTAGCAGCCATATACGCGATTGAAATCTTGAGTTTTAAGAAGAATACCTTATACAATTATTTCATGCAAGTTTTATGGGATTAAAATACGCAATGATACTAAATTCCTCAGCTGAAAAGAGAAAGTGAAAGTTCGTTAGGGGAGGTAACTTGCTCCCGAAACGAAAGTTCACTCTCGCAACCACAGGGATCTTTAAGAAAAAAAACCTACATACTATATAACAGTATACAAGGGATACAACTGTCAAATTTCCTGCACAACACCATGGTCTGAACAAAAGCAAAAAATCTCTTCCAAAAGCATTAATTACATAAAATAAACGGTATACCAACAACAGAGACATTTATCTTTCAGAAACTAATAAACTTGGCAATAAACTACGATATTTCATTAAATTAAAACGATACCTTTCATGCAAAAAAGCTCAAAAATCCTGACTGCGACACAAGTGTGAACAACTGAAAACTAATAATTCTAGTTGTAATTTCCATATTCCTTTTAAACTAACCCCTTTTGAACGTTCATATTCATTTGCTAGTTTCTGTTTATAGTTTAATATAACATACTTACAATTAATTGTGATATTTTGCTCGAAATTTGTATAAAAACACTTCAATATCACGATAACAATGTTAGGTAGAATGTTCATTTTAGATACACTTCATGTATTTCAAACATGCGATTTGATTGGTTAACTCTCCACTGCAGGAAACAGCTAACCAATCACGTTGCGTGTTACATTACTTAACAACTTGCATGTACACATGCTTGAAGATTGTAGAAAATGTAAACAATTTACGATTTACGGTGTTTTTACACATATGCAGTTACATGCCATCATAAAAGTTGTCTACTTTGATTCATAAATTATATTTGGATTATAAAACAAGGTAAAATTTGCTGAACTGCTCAGTATTATTATATTATGGAACAAAATATGTCAAAGTGGTTGTGCACACTTTTGTCCGAATTCGAAAATTGTACAGTTTTTTATGAAACTTCCGTTTCAAAGAAAACTATTTAAGCATTGACTGCTATAATAACTTTTATTCTTGAAGATAAATATCTTGGCTATTGTTATAGTTTTTATTAAGTGAAACTATTGCTGTTGGAAGCAATTATTTTGCTTTTGTTCAGATCATGGTGTTGTGCTGGACATTTTACAGTTGTATCCCTTGTATATTTATTTGTAGTCTGTAGAGAATTTTTATTAAATGTCCCTGTGCTCGCAACACGGCAAATTAACACACAATGTTCAATGCATTCGAGGTAATATTTAATTTGCAATGTCAATTTCGTTTGAAATGAGATTAATATACAATTTGCATTAAACAAATAACTGTTACTACGTGTATATTGTTGGAAAATTTTGTATTTATATTCCGACTACTTTCGTCCCTAAAAATAATCGTACCCGTGTTTTCAATGATCACAATGTTTTGTGAAACTTCATTAACGTTGATATCGTAGAAAGCATAAAATGTATGTCCCTACCCATTGGGGAGACATATCGTTTTTTGCCGTCTGTCTGTCTGTCAGTTTTTAAACAACTTAAACATTTTGGCATTTGCCATATTTTTTAGTTTTGTCTAGACTTGAGCTTTGTTGAGCCATTGGATATAGCAACTTCATGTTTGGCATGCAATTGTATGTAGCAGTTTCACAAACTCATCTTGTTTTTAACTATTAAAAATAGGTATTTGTTGCTTTTATGTGTGGTTGTTAAACACATTAGAATCACACTTTGGGAAAGTATTGTTTTCTATCTTTTTTTGTACTGTGTTAAGTATTTGGCTGTGCATGCTATACACTGTATCGACAATTTTCCCGCGCCAGCGAAACTGGTAAACATAAGAGAAGCATCTCTCCAATACACTACATAACACTAGTGGTTTACAATTGTTGAATGGGGTAAATATGTACTATAAACAATTGCCCATACTTATCAGCAACGGTAATAAATAATCACTAAACACCACATAATCACACATGCATGAACAATTTACCATCTGCAGGTCAAGAACCTGTTTATAGAATATAGTTTTCACACATACAAACAAGAGTTAAAAATTGCCACATGTACAAAAATGTCAATTGGACTAAAATACTGATTTGAAACCATTTTTGAAGTTAATCAGAGATGATAATAATTACACCATTAACTTAAAATATGTGAACAACTGTGTCGCCTTTGTTTCCCTTCCTCATACTTAAATCGTCCAACACAAAACATGTATTCATATTCAAGGACACCTAAAGAAAATTTATGCTAATATACAAACACCATATCAATACAATATTTTTCAAAAATAACTTTACAAACACGATATTAGCATAGTTACAAACACAATATTTGCAGGGTATGAGATGGATTATACACAAATACATTTACCGGTAATAAATGTTAAATTCTGGGTTATGTGAATAATAGACCCTTCACGTGCCATTATTTAAACTAAAGCTCTTGTATACTTATGCTTATGATTGCAAAATAATCCGTGAACTAAGTAAGGCAGGAGTTGTGAAATGAATCATTTATTACATTTATTACAATTATGTATGAAGAAAATACAAATTGACTGATATTTTATCATAAAACATGGGAAATCAGTACAGGAGATTAAGACAAAAAATCTCTTTTTTCAAGTTTCATGAGGGTTCATTTGGTTGAAATCATTGAAAAGTAAAGAGTACAATTACTGAACAATATTCAACATATAAATAAATATTGCAATCTATGCAGAATGGAAACATGACCTTAAAGGTAAAAAAAACACTGATTTATTCCAAAGCCAGGTGATGTGTTTACAATAACACTTTTAAAGTTCATTATACATTTTAAATTAAGGAATAATTGTTTTCCAAAGGGTTTCAAAAATTGGTTTATCAATCAAATAATAACAGTTGTCCTTGGGCAAAATAATATGTTGCTAATGCACAAACAGTATCTTATCATTTAACACATAAGTTTACACAAATAAATATCACATCCACTTGAGAAGCAAATTGATATTTATTTTAATAATAAATGGTAACATCATATAACAAAAAATATATAATTAAATGAATATTATGACATAATAGATCACAATAGTAACAGCATGAAACTCAAATCTTCCCAGCTTTGTAAGAAACACTACAATAGTGTTTAATACATGTACAGAGGAATGTATACAAGTCAGTGATACATGTCTGTGTCTATTCTTCAGCCATAACATCAGTATCCAAAAGCAGTGTTGGGGCTCTGTGACAGAACATTTTAATAAGAAGGCAGAGTTCCTTAGGGACCAGCAAACCCTCAACAAAAAGTGGGACAACTTTGTACAGGTTCATAGGTCTCTGTTTGCAGAGCACCTTATTATGTCAAACAAAACAAGTACGTTATTGCATAGTCAAATCTATCTCATCAAGCACTTTTGGATTTAGGTGTTCACGTCATTTTCGAAAAATATTATCTTATATCAGTGATTATTTCACCTATCCTTACTTTTGATTTTTCCCATGTAAACACAATTATTACGAGTTGAGAAAGGAATAAGTCTTATCACAGACTTCTTTAAATTTTGTAAAGAATATTGGAAAAGCTAGGGTTCAAATGCACGACCCCTGTATTCCTGGATGAATGTTTGTCAAGTGCTACCTTCATATTTATCAATTAGATTGTAAGGTAAGAGTAATGCTAAGTACTGTTAAATTTTATAGTACTGGGCTAAATATGGCTGTTAAATTTAAATGTACTTGGTTACATGTATCAGTCACTCATCCTTATTGTTCAATCAGTTAACCCTTTACCGTAAGCCCATAACCATACCACACATTTTGGTCTTCCTTACTTGAAAGAGGTTGTAGACCATAATTAAAATTATAATAACATATGAAACAAAGTCTTTGGAAGGGTAGAAATCATTGTGAGATAAGTAGAAATTGCTTATCTTAAGCCATTTCTCCTTTTCTCACAATTCTTTTTGGACTGTTTGAAAACAACTATTTAAGAGATATCGTGGACCAAACAATTTCACCATCACTTTTCCTACGTATACTCACATGCGTGTATTTCCTTTTAGGAGGTGGACCAAAACCTGCACAACTATCAGTTTTGACTGAAGCAGTTGTTGATGCTGTGGGGAGAAAATCCCAAACATTATCAGGAGTTGCCCTGTCTGAAGACATGGATTCATCCATGCTCTTGATAAAACAACCAAGGTAAGTATTCTTTAAACATATGCTCTTTATGCTCAAAGGGTTAGAATACAAATACAACAAGACTATTACCAACAATAAAAGTCCCCTACCGGCTCCACCATTGTCAGAAATTTCACCATAATAATGACAAAATTGTATGAGTTTATTGCAGATAACTATATAAATTATTGTGGGGATGAGAAATTACACAAAGTGAGCCATTTCTCCTTATCCAAAAAAATGTCTACCCTACCAAAATACTTTCTATATATTGTTATACAATTTAAACTATCATCGGTCACACTGTTCATTTCGGAACAGTTAAAAATAAGTTGTTTGGTAAAAAATTAATTCATTACTACTGAGAATGAGGGTATATTTTTCTCATAATGATAGCAATAGAGATCTACATTAGATGCAAATTAAAAGGAAACAGACCACAGATGATAACTTAAGAACAAAACAAGTATTCCTCAAATGAACAATAAGTTTTTCTTTTTCCCATAACAATAAAAAACACCTCATTTCCAAACAAAGTATTAATAAAGGCAGAAAAGGAGAACAATGCCTTGACATAAGTGACATAGGTGATTAATAACCATTAGAGATAAAAGTTTCTAAATGAAGCTTTGATCAAATAATAATGATGTAATTTTCTTTCCTTCCATACAGTGTGTGAGGTCCTCAGCAACCTGGAAAGAGTGCAGTCCTCAGCAACCGGGAAAAGAGAGTCTGGGAGATTCACCAGGAGGGAGTGAAACGTATTGCCATCCTAAAATGATGGAAACATGTGTAAATTCAATTTATATTATAGAATAATGCCTTAAACGATTACCTAATAATATGCATAACTCTAGACATAATTGTTGAAAAAGAAAATTGTTGAAAAAATGAGCACTTTCTCCTTATCTAACGATGATTTCTACCTTAACAAATCAAATTAATTGTAACTGTTGTCTAAATTCTCTATCAATTTGGGACATTTCATAATTTGTTGCTGGGTAATGAGTTTAAATATACATGAATCATAAAATTTCTTTTATACATGTGTTACATGTGAACATATTATCAATAAAACAACATTTAATGCAATATTTAGTTTAAACAAAAGTTCACTTATTTTCCCTTTTTATAACTTAGAATCTAAAAAAGAAATTTCTTCAAAACCACTCTTTTTATTTCATCATTATTTTGTATAATTATTATTTTGATTTACTTTGATGAGATTCCTTGTTTTTCAACCTTTCCCTGTTTAATGAGGTTTGCAGCAGATTCCTTTGAAAGCATTTAGACAAAAGAAACAAACTCTTTGTGATTACTTGTAATGATATCAAATCAAAGTTGAAACTTAGTGACAAAAAGATAATTTGCTCATGATGAGCAAATTCTATTATTTTCCCATGGGCTGCAAAATTGTTAGACAGCATTTATACATGTAATAGAGAAAGGGTTAACTCAATTTCTTACAGTGGAAATCATTACTCTCTTCTTTTTTTCAGCACAATATATGTCATATGCTGTGAATGCAAATGCCACAGGAAACTTGATTCATTGAAGGAAGAAAAACTAAAACTTCAAATAAAATACTACAAAAGGAAGCTTGTTGAAGAATAAATGGAAGATATTTGTTGGATTCGGTGGAGTATCGATTTTATTTCACGAGTGATCATATAAATGATCTTTTCACGAGTGGCACAGCCACGAGTGAAAATGTGTATTTTTTATGATCACGAGTGAAATAAAATCAATATTTCATCCAATCCAACAATTTTTTATGCTTTTTTAGATATCTGTTGTTTTTTTACATTGCAAGAGTTTAACTGGATAATTTCGCTGGATTTATACCGTAATTTGGTAGAAAAATAACGTCAATTCACAGTACAACAGTGAAAAATATCGTTATTTTCACTTTATTTTTCACTGTTTAAAACAATGAAATATCAGTTTTATTTCACTAATATATTTCTCTATAAACAACCGGAAAGCATAAAATAAATAGAGAATATGTGTCTGTTTGCCATGAGATTTATAGAGAATATTATGCTACTGACTTGTGATAGCTACTGACTTGTCATATGAATGTTATCTGTCATTAAAATATGCTTTCAGATCGCAAGAAGCATACAGACAATCTTGTATTAAACGACCATCTTCAAGACCTCCAAAAGGTGTTCTATAAAACAGATAGCAGCTTAATACAGGATGCTAGTCATGTAGAAAGCTCCGATAGTAGCTTACCGCATGTTTAGCATCCTGTGTTAAGATGTCACCTAGTTTTACAGGCATTCATGCCATGGTTTAGAGAGGTTGTTTAAAGTTTAAAACAATATTGACTGTATTTTGCTGAAGGTGTGCTTTTGTGATACTGAAGTTGCCATAGTATGTCAGTCTATATGTGCTGGTGTATATCATTCTGTCAAGTTTTGTTTACTCTAGTTGACACATGTTTGCTTATATCAAAATAAGGCCAGTACCAAAATGAGATTTTATGACTTTTGCAAACTACTCTAAAAATCATTGTTGAATAAAGAGAAGTTGTTCAAAATGAGCAATTTAGCTTTATCCTCCAGTAGGTTTTGTAATTTTTATATAGTTCCACGATGTTCTGAATTTTGAAATTAATTTTCAAAGGGATATGGGAAATTTAATGCAATATACCTTTTTTTCAAAAATAAGTATTAACAAAGAAGTCCCAGTATCTTAGAACCATTTGTGGACCATTTTCCATGGGGTCTGGCTGGTTGGGTTCAGGCTGGTTATCATCATTTTCCTCCATTTTAACATCTGGTAGAGGAATATTTTGCCTTTTGCAAATATTGTGCAATACAACACACGCTATTATAACCCTGATCATTAAATATTGGAATATGTTAACCTATTATCAAACAAGACAAAATTAAGACAAATCTCATTATTAGCCTTATTATTAGTAATCGATAAGGGTAAACGTTTTTTGGTTTCAATCGAGAAAAATGTAACTATTTATCAACATCAATGATATGATTATATCAGATATATGGTTATAATCACATATTGTGAAGTTTATAGGGCCTGAGCGTAGTTTTATTATAAGTCAATATGACAGAAAGTTGCATTGTACAAGGAGTTATTTAAATGTTCAAAGATTTTGTTTACAAAAATAATTGTTTTTAATTAAGGTACAAATAAGTAATAGGTGAATTATAAGGAAACTACCTGCAAGCCTTTTCTGGTTTCATACGGATTTCTCCATGCAAAATACCAAATCTTTTTTTTCAGTTGCCCTATGCCCTTTTCTACTTTTGCTCTAGTAATTTTGTGTGCTCTAAAATAAAGAAGTTCTGTATTTTGAAGTTGAACATTAAGCATTTTCACTGTATTTGAATGTACTTTCTTTAAGCAAGTTATTCTTTTGCTACTATTTGACGAATTTGTTAGAGATGCAATGACTGAGCTTGACATTCTTACTTGTAACACAATTAATTGGTTTGTTATTGAATAGAATAACTTAATTATTCTACGCCCGTTTTTCAAAACGGGACGTATTATATAATCACCCTTTGCAGCGGCGTCCAAAGCAGTATCCGCTCTCTTCACCGAACTTGGTCAGACGTTTCACAAGACAATATCTAGGTCAAGTTGGAATATGGGTCACGCTGGGTCAAAAACTAGGTCACATTGTCAGTTAGTGCATTTCAATGATTTAGCATGGTGTCTGCTCTCTAATTGAAGTAGTTTTAATCTGATCTCCACCAGATTTGGTCAGAAGTTGTGTCTGTATGATATCTAGGTCAAGTTCCAATATGGTTCATGCCGGGTCAAAAACTAGGTCACGAGGTCACTTAGTGCATTTCAAGCATGTAGCATGGTGTCCACTATCTAATTGAAGTAGTATAAATCCATTCTCCAACAAATTTGGTCAGAAGTTGTATCTTTATGATATATAGGTCAAGTTCCAATATGGTTCATGCCGGGTCAAAAACTAGGTCACTAGGTCACTTAGTGCATTTCAATCATGAAGCATGGTTTCCACTATCTTATTAGAGTAGTTTTCATCCGATCTTCACCAACTTTTGTCAGAAGTGGTGTGTAGATGATATGTAGGTCAAGTTCAAAAATGGGTCATGGTAAAGTTATCCAGTTGTCCAAAAACTTTTAATGGGCGTATCTTGTGACAGTTTGGCACAGAGTTATAGGCTCAAGATTTATTTTCATTATTTTATTAAAAGTTTTACACTTAAAAGGTTTGTGTCATTCTCTTTATGGGCAACATAAATGTGATATCCTATACATGGCAATAAAAATATATAATTACCTGTTGTACCGGGTTTGTTGTCCTGCTTGAGGGTTTGCGTATGGGGTAAGCAGACATCTTCGAGAGGGATAACCACTATCTCCAAGTAGGTGATACCCGACGGGGATATTTCCCTCCTCAAACAGCTGTCTTACCCTACTATTTTGTAAAATCCGGCTATCATGTGAGGATCCTGGCCACCTCGCAACAACATCTATGATTGTGTCAAAAGCATCAAATACAAGCTGGGCATTTATACTGTGAAGACCTTTTCTATTCACATAAATTTCCTCTTCCAAAGAGGGAGCCAGGTTTCTCTTCATGAGTGCAGTCAATCACACCCATAACTTTGGGGAAATTTGCAACACCAGCAAAGTGAGCCACTTGTGCTTCCAACTCATGCACAGATGTCGGGAAACGTATAATCTCCCGGACCATGTCTGATGATGTAAGTTCTTGAAGAACCTCACGTATTACTTTTGAAACCGTTGACTGACTGACCTGTGAAGGTCTGCATCATTTATTTGGAATTCTCCAGAGGCAAGATAACGTAACATTATCCAAAAAAAAAGTAAAGAGCAGACAGGCTTTTATGTCTGGCCGTACGGGGACTTAAAGTTGCCCTCTCGATAATTTATGACTGCTTTATTCAGTCTGTATCTTTTTATTATTTCGTGGTCTGTTAATTCAGTTAGCATGTCCAGGCGTGGCGGATGTAATGGCATTCTAGTTAACCATTTCAATGTTTAAGGAAGTTTGCAGCAGAGTAAGCTTTAGTTGCATCTTTATCGTTAAACACAAACAAAGCACATTATTTCTAAATGGCTGTTAAATTTAATGAAAACCTTGAGATGTAAGAAGTTTACTTATTCATCATGAGTAAATTCTCATTTTAACTCAACGTTTTCAAATATCGTCTGCTTAAGAGGTGTTTGGAGGCGTTAGTGATGGGAAAATGGTAAGAGTTGTTAAGATTTAACATTATCTGTGCACTTTGAATATTGGTAAATTTAAACATAATTGATTTAAATACTTACATTCTTTGACTTAGTTCGAGATTTTGTTTTTAAAAAACAACATTTTAACTGCTTTATGATCTTAGCTTAATAACCATGAGAGACGCCTTAACATAGAAAACATGTACGTATTTTTCTTCCTTTGATGTTAAACCACACAGGGAAGTAGACAGTGTCATCGTAAGTTCACAGTTTTGACAGGACGATCGAAACGATGAAAACAGGTTTAAATAGCAAAGTATACATTAAACCCCTGATGTCAACAAATTTGTCGTCTGTCTCACATATTTCAATATAAATTAAAGTGTGGAAATACTAGGTGTAATCCGTAGTGTCCGAACTTAGATCCTGTCCGATATTGCTGCATTGAAGATCCAAAATAATTTCTCTTATTTAAGTCCACAAAGCGTAAATGGAATATTCATACAGATATCATATTTTGTTATGCATTATTAGCATAAACCAAATAAACATTCGCGCAGTTTTTAGACACAAGAAAAAGAAATAAAAATCCACAGCCTTCGATGACGCTCATTAAAGAGTTGTCTTATCTTTCAGTCATGAAGTTTATTATGCGGATAGAGTTAAGTAGTAAAAAGATCGTCTTGAAACAATAAAATAAACTCACCTGACAACTAGTTGGAAAATTGTTTCTTCTTTAAATCACGAAAAATTAGATGATTTTCACAGAGCAATTATTGCTTTTCGTTTAAGCTTAAGCGTTTCAAGATGGCTGCTAAAAAAAAACTTTAAACAATTCTTAAAGTTAAGGGACATAAAATAAATCTTAAAGATAAGATAAAAATATATCGATTTAAGAAATTTCTTAAGTTTAAGATGCTACTGGAATACGACTTAAGTTAAATTTTATTTTTAAGGAAAAAATAGTGGAGATAAGAAAAAAATACCCCAACTTAAGTTATTTTTAACTTAAGAAGCTACTGGAATACGGCCCCAGAACAGCTTCGTACATGTACATACCTTTCAGATTCAAACTCTTATATTCCTTCTTATATCTGCACGGGTTTACATATCGCGTCTCATTTCAGCACGGTTTTACATACAGCGTCTTATATCAGCATGGTTCTCCGTAGTCTTTCTCCTTATCGTGTCTGTTCTAAGATAAGCACGACTCTTAATTTTCCTTGTCAGGTCACAACAAGTCAGTTTATTCCGTCTCGTGTAAAAAAAAGTTCCGTATATTCCGTTTTAGAACAGAACAGCTCCGTATATTCCTTTTCAGGTCAGCACAATGAAGTATATACTTGATATATTAAACAGTACATATCTTATACATATCAATTATTCAATATCTAATACATGACTGTTTCATGGTTACTGCAACCAATATTAAGGACCACAATGGAAATAAGTGAAAATCATTTTTCTCTTTTTTTTGTGTTATCCTTGATATTGTGTGTGCATTTCATGGTTTACTATGTATATTGCTGTGATAATAAATTTCATGTTGTCTGCATTATGTAGTAACTATGTTCATAATTTTACCAAATAAAACCAAATCAAGTATATTCCTTCGCAGATCAGAACAGTTCCGTATATTCATTCTTCGATTAGAACAGTTCCGTATATTCCATCTCAGAATCGAGCAGTTCCGTATATTCCTTCATAGATTAGAACATTTTCGTATATTCATTTTGAGATCAGACCATTTCCGTGTATTCCTTCTAAGATCAAAACAGTTCTGTTTATTGCTTCTCAGATCTGACCATTTCCTTATATTCCTTCACAGATCAGAACAGTTCCGTATATTCATTCTCAGATCAGACCATTCCGTATATTCCATCTCACATCAAAACAGTTTCGTATATTCTTCCTGAGATAAGAACAGTTTCGTATATTCCTTCTCAGATCAGAACAAATCCGTATTTCTTTTCTCAGATCAGACCAGTTCGGATTATATTTCTGAGATCAGAACACTTTTGTATATTTCTTCTAAGATCAGAACAGTTCTGTATATTCCTCCTGATATAAGAACAATTCCGTGTACTCCTTATCAGGTCAGAACAGTTCCGTATATCCTTTCTCAGGTCAGAACAGTTCAGTATCTAACCTCTCAGATCATAACAGTCCAATATATTCCTTCTCAGATCAGAAAAGTTCCGTATAGTTCGTCTCAGATCAGAATAGTTGCGTATATCCTTTCTCAGATCAGAACAGTCCTATATATCCCTTCTCAGATCAAAACAGTTCCGTATATAACTTCTTACATCAAATCAGTTCTGTATATTCCTTCACAGATAAGAACAGTTCCGTATATTCCTTCTCAGATCAGAACATTTCCGTATATCCTTTCTTAGATCAGAACATTTCCGTATATCCTTTCTTAGATCAGAACATTTCCTTATATCCTTTCTCAGATCAGAACATTTCCGTATATCCTTTCTTAGATCAGAACATTTCCGTATATCCTTTCTTAGATCAGAACATTTCCGTATATCCTTTCTCAGTTCAGAACATTTCCGTATATCCTTTCTCAGATCAGAACATTTCCGTATATCCTTTCTCAGATCAGAACAGTTCCGTATATCCTTTCTCAGATCAGAACAGTTCCGTATATCCTTTCTCAGATCAGAACAGTTCCGTATATCCTTTCTCAGATCAGAACAGTCCCGTATATCCTTTCTCAGATCAGAACAGTTCCGTATATCCTTTCTCAGATCAGAACATTTCCGTATATCCTTTCTCAGATCAGAACAGTTCCGTATATCCTTTCTCAGATAAGAACAGTTCCGTATATCCTTTCTCAGATCAGAACAGTCCCGTATATCCTTTCTCAGATCAGAACATTTCCGTATATCCTTTCTCAGATCAGAACAGTTCCGTATATCCTTTCTCAGATCAGAACAGTCCCGTATATCCTTTCTCAGATCAGAACAGTCCCGTATATCCTTTCTCAGATCAGAACATTTCCGTATATCCTTTCTCAGATCAGAACATTTCCGTATATCCTTTCTCAGATCAGAACATTTCCGTATATCCTTTCTCAGATCAGAACAGTCCCGTATATCCTTTCTCAGATCAGAACAGTTCCGTATATCCTTTCTCAGATCAGAACAGTTCCGTATATCCTTTCTCAGATCAGAACAGTCCCGTATATCCTTTCTCAGATCAGAACATTTCCGTATATCCTTTCTCAGATCAGAACATTTCCGTATATCCTTTCTCAGATCAGAACATTTCCGTATATCCTTTCTCAGATCAGAACATTTCCGAATATCCTTTCTCAGATCAGAACAGTCCCGTATATCCTTTCTCAGATCAGAACAGTTCCGTATATCCTTTCTCAGATCAGAACAGTCCCGTATATTTCTTCTCAGATTAGAACCTTTCCGTAAATTCCTTATCAAAAAGCCCGCTTATTTGCATTCCTTTACATGTATGCAGTATTTTTAAGCACGGCCTTCTATAACCGCATATTGTAGTCATTTGTGTGTGCATCAAACGTCTGACTGTCTGTTGTTAATTTAGAATGACACTGGTAAATTAAGACATTTATGTGTTTGATCATTTAGAAATCGAAAATGTGAAATGTCATCCTTGAATGGTGTATATGTAAGGCAATAGATGTGAAAACAGTGTGATGAATTATGAAATTACATTCTAGACATTATGCTGTATTTCCGCATTGTGACATTGGCCATCAATTTAGATAGGGTCATAGGTCTCACACATAATCTGTACATGTCGATATAGTTTAGACAATTTTGTTTCATTTCTAGTAAATTATGATAATGTTTAAATAGGGTTTGCTATATATAACAATATATCATTTACATTAAATTTCGAACTAGACTTCAAACTATGGTATAACACGCTATATACTATCTGTTCACGGTGAAATTCTGTGATTGGTCATTTTAAGAAGGCGTTACCAATTATGTTGTACAGTCGGAAAAAAACCGGACGGAGAGACGAACGCATGCACATTTTCTGATCCCTCGCAAGATAACTCGACAAAAAGTATTGTGAATATAGTGTTATGCACTTGATCAAAAGCTACAAATAGAAATTTCCGTTTATATGCCGTATGTATTTCTCGACGCAGGCATATACACTTGAATTTATATGTACTTGTAAGTCTGTTTAAACAGCTTATTAGAGCGTATGTTACGTGTTTGTATATCCAACTTTGTAAATAAAATTTACTTGACTTGAAAAAAACGGTTGTTTAAAAGATAAGATTCAATATATAATGTTTTAATTTATATCCAATCAAACAAAATAACACTCTGTACTACAAAATACGGTCAAAATATATGCTCGTCAATTCGTAATCATAAATAGAAAACGATTGAGCGTACATTACAGTTGTTCGGTATTTGAAGAAAATAACAAATTTTTACCGAAATAACGTTAAAAATTTCATTTAAATTGATCAGTTTTTGTGACGACGAGGATGCGAGTTATCTTTTGCTTCCAAATATCCCGGGTTCGAACATAAGCAGGCGCATACGTTTTTTAGATAATATTGTCCATATTATTATTATAATTTAACTTTATTCCAAATAATGCATTGTTTTACAAAATTCGTCGAGGTAACTTTTAATAGATACGAAAATCTAAACATATCAATGTTTGCGTAAACATGTAATTAAATAAACGGGATGTAAGCCTTGAAATAGACGAGAATTTTGCGATGATACTATTACGATACCGTTTTACAAATAGTTCTGAATCTCGTCGTATGATACATGTAGATGGTGCGTTACTAAATTGTAAATTTTTCAAAAGTGGTCAGTTATCTATTCAAACTTATCATGCGACAAGATCAAGATCACACATAGTGTGTGTTTTTAATAAGTTAAAATATCAATAAAAGGAAAGAAGCATTTATCAGACAAAATGATAATATACCATCACATTGGTATAAAAGGCTATATTTATTTTGTTTCAATACATTGTAACCTGAGCAAGGTTGGGCTTATTCGTGATGTATGTCGACATCCGCAATATATCATGATTCATTGATAACGTTCATGTGATGTTTGTCCGAAGTCCTCAAGCACGCCCCTTGCAATCAGAACGACACGGAACACTGACGGGATCAGGCTTACTATTATTGACAGGTATTTGCAAATCTTATCTTATAATTAAGTTACATGTATAGCTGTATGAACTGTGATAAGAATATTATATTTTTACTTAAGACGTATTTTTTTCCAATTTCAAACGTGATGAAATATTAATCGTACAGAACATACAATTACTATTTGTTGATGCAATCATTAAAAGCGAAATGTACAGAAAACAACTCTTAACGCGTGCGAACTATCAAATAGAGCTCGTTCAAGAACGTGCATTTTACTGTACAAGTCTTGTCTGCGCAAAACACCTCACGTCATTTCATTCAAGTCACACCTATTAAGCTGAGCAGTAACATGAAAACACCGGCGATAATTATCACTGGGAAATGGAAAATACTTTGGTTCCAGGCTTTATATAAATTGCGAATCGAATCTTATAACACGCAAGTTTAAACTACGGTTTGCAAGCTAGCATTTGTATGAATGTAAAGTTCTTTAAAACGATAGATGTTTCCTTTAATAAGATCGACCCTATTTTATACGGAGCAGTAGTTTTCCCCTAAAATTTGAACTTACCGTTGCTGCGTGACAAAGATAACTTAAATAGAGTTTTCTTTTTCAGAATTTTCATTCCGCCGTATATAATTAATCTTAAGTATTTATTTTTTTTAAAATCGGGTCACATTATAGTCCCAACTTATGAGGCGGTTCAATAACAATATTTGCCATATTCTTGGGATCAACTTAAGAAGCGAGTTACACTTTGATGGAGATCAAAATATATGGATCTAGGGGCAAAATATTGTTTAACTCAGGTGAACGCAACTTAAGATAAAAAAACACCCGAAAACTCTAACCCAACCGATTTTTTTTCAACATTATACCAGAAGCATAACTAATGTTTGTTAAGAAATGCAAGTTAAATACTATATTTGCAAAAGAGCAATAACAGTCCTGAGTTTGTGATAACAAATGTTTAATGTTATTATTAATCTCCGCAAATGAAATCTACAAAATGCGTATACAATTATTAACTGAGAAGTACGAACTTTCAAAACAATCATTACAAGTTGTGTTCAGTGTCGGTTTTGCGAATACAATTAAAATATATACGCAATAATTTGTCAGTAACATGTCATCTAAATTTGCGAAACAATTCGTCATTTTTGCACAATAAAAAAAATCACATACAAATAATATTAACTTGAATTTTTTTTTATGCTTTCCGGCGGTTTATAGAGAAATATCAGTGAATTAAAACTGATAATTTCACTGTTTCAAACAGTGAAAATTATCAGTGAAAATTATCGATAATTTTCATTGTTAACTGTGAAATGACGTCATTTTTTGACGAAATGAGGTCGTTATCCCAGCGAAATTCTTTGGAAAAAAAATACATAAAATAAAAAGAAAATTTGTTGGATTCGGTGGAATATCGATTTTAATTTACTCGTGATCATAGAAAAGATATATTTTCACGAGTGGCGCAATATTTTCTATGATCACTCGTGAATTAAAATCGATAATCCACCGAATCCAACAAATAACCTCTATATCTTCCATTCTATTTAAAAGGCTAGTTATCTCACACTCATAAACCATAGTAAATTAAATTATACCATATTTTATTTGTTATTAACTTTATGGATTTAAGTTAGTATGCTATTGTAATATGTTATAGCTTAAATCGCCACATCTGTATCGTTCATGTATATTTACAAATCTGAAAGTGTTTAGCAAGCATGCAATTCAATATACCTTATATAAATTTAAAAGCTGCATGGATTGCACACTAACGGAATACCAAGTAAAAATGCTTTAAAATAATACCGTATTTTTGTTAAATTGTCCTTGTGATTTGAAGATGCGTTGCACTTGAAGAATCTAAACCTCATTAAATGTATTAATGATCATATTTTATTGATTTTCGACAATGGTTAGCAACGAATAGTTATTAAAAAAATAACTAAGCAGGGAGCTTCTTTTATAACGTACTTAACACATTTCTTTCACATTCAACAGATGGCGGAAGGTGGCTATTGGGGTGATAAAACAGAACCTGAATGTGTTCCCAATCAGAGCGGACTTTACGGTCGCCACTCTCAAGTAGGCATTTACGTTTATTTAAAATGAAGCAGCAACAGTGGTAGTAGTAAAAGTAGTAGTAGAATCAGCAGTAAAAGTTGTTGTAATTGTAGAGATATCAGCAGCAAAAGTGGTAGTAGTAAAAGTAGTAATAGTAGAAGTAGTAGCAGTGTCAGTATAAGAAGCAATAGTTGTTGTAGTTGTAGAAATATCAGCAGCAATAGCAGTGCAAATTTGTAGTAGTAAACAAACTGTTTTATGTGGTTGTGGTGGTGATAGTATTAACGGAGATAGTGGTGGTGGTGGTGATGGAGGTGAGAGTAGAAGTGTTTTTGGTGATGGTGGTAGTAGTCGTGGTGTTGGCAGTGGTAGTAATTGTGCTGGTGATGGTAGTGTTGGTGATGTATTTTATTGTGGCTGCAATTCTGGTGGTGGTTGAGTTGCTATTGTTTTTCGTTGGTGGCGGTAAAGATGTTGTTGTTTATGCTTGCGATAGTAGTAGTTTTGCAGATGGTTACGGCCAAGGCGGCACCAATATTTTTCTTTAAGGGGCCTTTTCACAGATTTTGGCATATATTGAAGCTTGTCATTAAATTACTTTCATTGTTAAATAAAACATTGGACCTAAAAATCTCCAGAAAAAACAATAATACAATTAAAAAAGGAAAACAAATAACCCTCAACTAGGCTCGAACCACTGACCCCTGGAGTCCTGGAATAAAACGCCTCCCGCATAGACCACTCGACCATCCGTGCTCATGCTATGAGCTGATTTATTGTTTACTTATATAAGAAATCCTCGTAGTTTCTAAAAATACACCGACAACAGAACTTTCCAAATAATTCAATCGTTTCGCTTTGCAACGCTTTATAATTTTCAGGTGTTAAAATCGTTTAAAGATGCATATAATGGAAATTTTAGAGCATAGTAAATGTTCAGTATTACTATTTCCGCACAAATATCATAACTAAAACGAAAATTTGCGAATCTTAAACAACTTTTTTAATTTTGTCAATTTACCAAAACGTGAAATGGCCCCTTTAATGGTTAGTTCCTTTAATCTTTACAAGAAAATAAATAATGTCGAAGACAGTTAAGAAATACCCTTGTTGTGCATTTGCTTTATTACTGAAAATGCGAATCAACACAATAACATCAAAACAATTTAATGGTATCGTCTATATTCATAATATTATGTAATAGCGCCTTGTCAAAAGCGTTGTAAATGAATATTCTATTTATGTTAAACGTTCATAATAAATGTTTTGTTTCCTATCAATGTAATCTTCTCATACATTTCAGGTTCAGTGTCAAAACGCCTCAGTAGAGATCTGCGTTTTGTTGAACTTTCTTGGATACGGGCCGTGTATCAGACAGGCACGGAGAGACGCATACAAGGAGTGGGGCAGGCTGTTTACTGAATATGCGAGCGGTAATGCAACGTGGATAACGACAGGTAGCAAGGCCGAAGGGCTGACCCGCTTTATGGAGAGTGACTTGGACATCACGTTTGTACTATCACGTATTATGTGCATAGAAGATGGTGAATATTCTGACATACTGCCAAGGGGGACTATTGTGTTTAGATTAAGCACCATAATGTGTTACCCGGGACACTGCAGACTGCTACTAGAGCTACCTGCAATAATTAACAAAGCATACATTTACAAAGCCCTTTGTTATGATGAAAATGGGCGTCCTCTCCTGTGTAGCGACTTATTTGTTAATTTAGTATCGTCTGGAGAACTGATGCCATTTGAGGTACGCCACGAACGTGCAGGACCATCAATGCCATGTTCACTTTATGATTCAATTCATATAGACCTAGTATATTCTCTTCACTGCCAGTGCCCCCGAATACTGCAAAGATGGGCTGAACGACGTCGGCATTGGCCATCAACCGATATCGTTCAAAAAGTTGTATCATTAGGGGCATATGTTTCTCCGGTAGGATTCAAAGGGAGTGAGTATAGACGCGTAGAATGGAGGATATGTTTTAATACGGGCGAGAATGAGCTTGTGAGCAATCTTAATAACATACAGGTTTACATGTATGTTATATTAAAGATGGTAGTAAAGGATGTACTGAAGCCTGTCAAGAAAGAAATTTCATCATACACAGTGAAGAACATAGTATTATGGCTAGCAGAGAAAAATTCACAAACATTATTTCATGAAGGGAGTTTGCTTTACTGGGTTCATAGAGGACTAGGAAAACTAAAAACTGCTATTTTAACAGAACGTCTGTCATATTACATGATACCAAAAAGAAATCTGATGGCAGCCTGTGGACTGAATGGAGAGCAGAAGCGGACCTGGGTAGCAACAATCAATGACATGATGAACGAAGGTTCAAAGTTAATACTCAGATTGCCGAAAATACGGAGGGCAATACTATCACATCCAGAGCCACTGATGTGGTATAGCATGAAGAGAGTAGAGCTTGAACTGCTAGACCTGAAGATAATGAACAGAGAACAGGTAATGCATCAGAATATGGTTGATAATGAGTCGGATCCGATGCTGCTGGCTTTAAATAGACGTAAAGATGAGATATTGAGAGAGGTTCAAGAAAGGATGGGTTGCGAAGGATGTCGCGCGAATGATCTGGAAGCAATATATAACATGATGCTCATGTAATTTAGCTGTAAATGACAGTAATTCCATGAAATATAGGAATGCTGAGGACGTAGCCTGGTATCCGGTCCTACGTTTAAAATAAATGAGTGCGTCATACATTTTAATTTATTGTTAAATAAGCTTATAGTGTTCCTTTGTTTTGTTTTTTCACAATTTCTACCACTAGACATTTGTTTTACACGTGATACGTGTGTTTGAGATATTTCTATCTTAAGGAATACATAGTATGTATCCTATATTGTCCAACATATTTAGTTCAGTACACGTTGTGAATACCAGTTGTTATGCGAAATAAATAATTGACTGCTAACTGGCGTGTATAAGAGTTCAAATTGTTGTGTTCTTTAATCGTAATTCATTGAATTGTGCAGCTGTGTATTATTTGATGTTTCAAGTGGCTTATATAGCTAAAAACCTGTCCGTAAAATATGATACGTGTCCATGTCATTACGTACTAATGAAACATTAAACAAATCATGCTTTATTTCAGATTAAAGTTAAACAATTATTATTAATTAATATCCAATCTCAATGGGTGTTAACTTATATTCTCTATCTAATATGTTAAATTTCATCATGCATGTTTCGTTTTTGTAAGGAGTTTTTTTTGTTAAAAGCAAAATTGTGATACCTGTTTGTTTCATGTTATGCTTCTATTCACCATGCTCCAAGTTCGATTAAAACGTTTTGCAATGCCGTTAAAACATTAAAATATGTAATGTAAATATGACTATTTCTTAGAGCGATGTAAACCGTCATCAGGATCGTATTATTGAGATTGAGTATTAAATATTTGTGTTCATTGGTGTACAACACATCTAAATAAATTATAAAAGACACGCACATCATGCGGATGTTTTCTTTGTTTATCGAATACACTGGTACCATATTATTTTGATTGGTAAAATATATCATTTGAATTATTCTGAATACTGGCCCGCTTTAAGGAGCATAACTTCAAAAGTTCTTGAAAAAATAATGTTGATGCTCATAATTATATGTTCAATGATTATATAGGATTATAACACACAATAACTGTTAAATATATGATTATATAATTGATATAGCAGACTAAGAAAAAACCAACAACAGAGTTTAAAACAAAAAATATCCCTTGATGTTTACTCATGTTACCTTAAGTTACTTAACTTAAATACCCCCAACACTTCTATTCATATTTCAATAAAAAGGTCGGTCTTAAAACTATTTCCGATTAACACCATTATTCAATGCGTCTTTAAATCCACCATTATTCAATGCGTCTTTAAACTTTGTCTACAATACTGACAGGCCATAATGAGAATCTAGATATAAGCAATATAAGACGTCATCACCGTCAGGATATTCTAGTAAAACATGATCTTTCAATTTTTCGACAAAGTATTATGACTATGTGATAAAAAGACATTGTGACCACCGTTAACCTTATCTTATTAAATAAGTTCATTATAGTAGGCTAAGGTTAATCACACGTTTTTCAATATAAAACTCCTTAAGGTCTCACCCATCCATCCCCTTCCTCCCACTATTTGCGTATTGTGTGATACTGATTCTACTTGCACTCTAAGATATGACTGTAAGCAGCTTATAAGCGTCCCCTTCTTTGTGTGAGGCATTAAAGGGTTTTGTGTCATTGCAATTACAGCGACTAACGTTCGACTAACAGGTTAGCCCAGCGTGATTAAAGAGTGTGAAACCAAAGTGCAATAGTTCCCTCAAATATCATTCTTCCATACGACACGAACACATGCGCTTGTGGATTCCAATAGGGATGTTGCTAAGTAAGTTTCGTCTAAATTAGGTTATGTCTCAAGATATCTTGAAAATAAATTGCCGGACTGAAGGAATGACAAACATCGATTATGATAGATAAAACTAATAAGGACTTAAAAATTACAACAGGAAAAACACAAGTTAACTGCAAGACGGTAGCTTTATCCGCCATGCGATCAATATATAGATTTAAATTAATTAAATTATTATTAATATTGTCCAGTCTTGTATTGATATTGTTGCACACGAAGAAAATATGTTCGTGTATACCAAATATGATGCTAATAAAATTCTAATTAGTGTATATCTTCAGTATATTGCTTTTGTAATATTAACCATGTAAAATTTCAGAAAACAAGAGCTGTGTTTGTCAGAAACACAATGCCCCCTAATGCGCCGCTTTGAATTATTTTTTTTACCTTTGACCTCGAAGGCTGACCTTGATCTTTCACCACTCAAAATGTGCAGCTCCATGAGATACACATGCATGCCAAATAACAAGTTGCTACGTTCAATATTGCAAAAGTTATGAAGAAGGTTAAAGTTTTGGTTAAAGTTTTTTATTTTTTGTTTGACCTTTGACCTTGAAGGATGACCTTGACCTTTCACCACTCAAAATGTGCAGCTCAATGAGATACACATGCATGCCAAATATCAAGTTGCTATTTTCAATATTGCAAAAGTTATGAAGAAGGTTAAAGTTTTGGGACACACACACACACACACACACACACACACACACACACACACACACACACACACACACACACACACACACACACACACACACACACACATACTTGTAAAACCTTCCAACCGGGGAAATGTGTTCTAAACCTACCAACCGGGGACCACCATTTCCACATATTCTAGAAAGCTGAAAGTGATAAAGAACAGACAAGTTTCGAACCTAAAATACGATTTTGACATAAAAATTATGATAAATAGGGTAATAAATCAAAGAAAATTTTACATGCACACCGGGGAATTATGTGCGTACCAAATGAGGAACTGCGATGTGTGCCAACTGGGGAACGGTGTATACCAACAGGGGTACTAAGTGCGTACCAACTGTGGAACTTCAATGTGTACCAACAGGGGAACTTAGTGCGTTCCAACTGTGGCACGTCAATGTGTTCCAACTGGGGAAGGGTGTATACCAGCAGGGGTGCTATGTGCGTACCAACCGTGTAACTTTAATGTGTGCCAACAGGGGAATTGTGTTAACCAAGAGAGGAACTTAAGCGCGCTATCACCGTGGAGCTTCAATAATGTCCAACGGGGACTTTGCGTTTACCAACAGGGGTAATTGTGTGTAATCTTGGTACCGTTGTTAATAGGACAATGGCGTGCACGTTCATGGATAATATTTAAGTTAGTACAAAAATTGAAAAGAATATGTATGAAACAATATTTAAATTAAATATGTTTATCATATGACCTTATATAAGTTATACAAAAATGCCTTATTTGATTGACTCAAATATTATTCACATCAAAATAAGCATAAGAGACAAAACGCAAATCAAACAATACATTAATGACTTCATTAGCTATAAGCCGACTACAAGCATGCAAGTGCTGCATTATACCATAACAATCATGGTGCAATTAATCAACAAATGAATACAATTCGTTCTTAAAACTAAAAAATAATGTTATTTTTTTCAGGCCACGCTATTTGTCAAACCGAATGAAGGAGAGGGGGAGGCGGCTTATTTGTTTAATTCATTTTTTCCATCAGAAAAAAGCATTCACGATTTTCACCTACTATGAAGTTTTTTATCCTAAAAGTAGAACTGCCCATATGCATATAGATTGAATAGTGTAAATTTTCTTTGTCCTTACTCTGAGATTATAAAATAACTCATGCATTTAATCCCCTGAAACAGGTAAACATCAGAAAATTCATTCACACGCATGGCAACTTCCACTTCACTTAAATTGTTTTAAATACATTTATTGCATTTTCAAAAATAATAAAATCTGTAACTTTAAACAATCATGAACGTTTCACAACGAATGTGGCGAGGCTTGAGAAACTAAATAGTTAAGTAAACTAGCAAAACGACTTGATAACAATGCATTTTGACGCGACAGTAACTTAGTCTACGGCGGTAGGTCAATCTGAATAATGATCAGTAGTTATTGTTATAATATATGTATTTTAATTCTACAACTGTGATACCATTACACATGTGCTGTATTAAAAAAATACAGTATGTATGCACTTGTTTGAGTAGAGAATGCCAAAAACGGGTTAACGTTAATAATGAACTTACATTTAATTCTACCTGTCGAAATAACAGATTATATTTTAAGGAAAATAGTCACTGGCAGTCGCTTTGTTTTCCCTTGCAAACCAAACACCTTTTTTAAGATTTGAATTCACGTATTTTGTTCAAACTACCTTTATGTTAACCAACTTATGTACCTAATTTTTGCATAAAATATAATAGAAAGAGTGTATTTTAAGCACTGAAAAATTATGCCGATGTGTCATCCATATGTTATTTGTTGAAAACAATATAAAAGTAATAATTAATGTTGTTATACACGTATAATCACCGCTGACTTTGACAGCATTATCATTATATAAAAACACTAATAATTAAATATGAACCAAAGCAAACACTTATCAAACACGTAGTTTAATATTATTTTGAATCACTTACATTATAGTATATATACTTACTGGGAGTGCACATGTGGATCAATTGTTAAACCCTTGTTGGTGCCAACTTAAAAATAATATGTACCAACAGGAAAATTATAACAGTGTGACTCAATTCTGAATATACAGCACCAAATCGAACAAGATCAATTTCGCATACATGTCAAAACACTCAATTACATTTCAGATGGCAGATAACATGGTTAACATAATGATTAATCACTTAAAACAACCGACATTATAGCATCATATCGCAAAGTGTATAAACATTATTAATTATTAGCTTTGTGCCTGCATTTACACATCACATATAAATATATGTTTCAAATATGTTGTGTTCTAGGTAATCTACAGCTTGTTCAAGTGTGTGTATATGAAGAGTATTCGAAAAAACAAGTAAATAGCTTGTGTTAGAATGCATAAAAGAGGTCAGTCGCAAACGCGATAAATTGTTTTAACAATATCTTAGTCTGGGAAATGGGTATGTTAATTGATCTTTAACCATAAATGAGAAAAAAAACATAACTAAATCTGGCATCTTAGTAATTTTCATCGTCGTTGAATTATAAACTTCAATAAAAACATGGGAAAAAATGCATAACTCCTCGCGAATTTTTGTAGATCAAGCAATTTTGATATGAAAATATATATAAACATACCAATTATATACACAAAGCAAATATGTGAATTGATAGCTAATGTGAATATCTACACGCAAAACAAATGCACAAAAATCTGTGTAGGAAATTATTGTAATATTTAACAACTATTTAATCAATTCTAGTGCGATATTTACGCAATAAGTTACATTTTGGTAAATGTTTACTTTAAAATAACTATTAAGTACTCAACTACAAGTCAGACACCTGTCATTCAAAACAAATTTTGTAAAATTGACAAAATATTCATTTGTATTCTTCATATTATAGCAGTGGTTTAGCAGTAGTTTTTTTATGTTATTTAAAATGTAAATTTTATCCGACTGAATTTTTTGTGTGCCTTCTCTGAACGTTTAGCCTTCTAGATTGATTTGTTATCATGTTTGCTATATTCATTCATATTCAACAAATTTAGGGTAAAAAATAACTTGTATAGTGAGTAACTCGTAGAAACTCGTAATAGAAAGTACAAAGAAACACTCATTGGCCGAACTATATACCAATCCTAATTTGTTCGGCGATATGATTATGAACAAATATCGTTTTTGGCAAAACCGTATTAATAAAACATTCAAATACAATAAGCACACATATATCGTTTTCGAAAAGAGTATATAGAACAAGAAAACACAACAAAATGTGGCAACTTCATCCTTTAACGTATTCTTCTAAACGTGCATTATATGTGTAATATTTTTTTAAGTTAAAAGTCCCCGTCGCTTTTTTGTTTCAATCAAATTTCTGCAAAAGTCTTTGACATTTTTCCAACTTCTGTTGCGAAGGTCATTCTCACTTTCAATTCATGCAAGTATTTCTTTTTTCTCTGGTAATTTACCCACTATCAAAAAACGATCAAAGTGTCTGTGAACAGCTCCTTTTTCGTTTTCACTCCATTGATTTTTGGCTGCTTGTTATGTTCTCCTGGTATTTGAAGTACTCTTTTCTGTACATGGATAATAAAACACCATATGACGTCGCTAACTGCCATTTGTAAGATATTCATATTAAATATATATACTTCAGTACAATTTTTCATAGCAAAATTACGACAAAAGCGTCCAGGTACTTACGGCACCTGATAATGACATAGATGTCACACGACAAATTTGGAAACATTATTTTGCCTTATGAATCAAACAATTACTTTTTTAAAAATTGGCTGAATACACCGACGTAGCATGTCATTACATATACCAGGTTGTTCCAAACATGTTATCAAATTTCGAAAAATATATTCCATGAGGGTCGAATGATAAATGATGCCGAAAATGGAGACGCAAAACAAAATTGTGTAATGAAAATAGTTGAAGTCAACCAAACTCCCCATCTATGCAATTTCGCAGACAGAGACATTGCAATTGGCGAGGAACTCCGATATGATTATGGAGTACCAACACTTCCATGGAGAAAGGTACATTCTATTGTTAAGACGTCATCTGTGATGAATTTATCACTGATATTTATCACATTTTAAATTAGCTTTAAATGTCTTTTGAATTATTATTTTTTATAAATATAGCCAATCAGTTTTATGATTGCATTCATGTTCATTCATGAGTTATTCTTTTTAAATACAGATATTCAAATATCTTTTTGCCGTGAATTAAAATGTTTAATCATTGAACGTCGTCAAGCTCTACTTTAATGCGGTCTGTCTGATAATGTGTATTTGTTATTTGAATTGTCAGAAATGCACGGAGCAAAAAAATGGGTATGTTTCACAGTGATTTGTTATTACTACACATGCATTGATACAAATGCGTTGTACTTAATGGTTTCATAACTAACGAACTTTCTAACACTGACTAGATAGACATTTAAATAAACACTTCTGGTGCTTTAAACTAAAATAACGCGCATGCCAAATTTAATTATTATGGTGAAAAAACTAAAGATTATTCTTCTTCTAATGGCGTGATTTAAACGTTTGATGTGCAAAGTAAAGCTAATTTGTAGTTACCAGCAAGATTTGTCACTGTATTTAAAAAAGTAAATGAAGCTGCCTTGACCCTCCTTTTCATACTCCTTTTCTAATTGCCGTGCATGTTTTGCTCGTGTTATCAGATCCCCTTTGTATTCGAGAAGAAAGTCTCCTTTTTTAAAAGGCTCAGTGGCAAAGACTCCTTCGCCTGAAATAATTATATTTGTATACATTTTATATTAATAATCATTTTGGTCATATAATTGAAGGCTAGATATAGGCGCCAATAGTGTTTTATTCATAAATAATCAATACATCTTTATGCTACTTCCATACTTCTGCCCAGTATTAAGTAACCCAATAGTCCATGTTTGTTTTCTTCTTTTTAATGGAAAGAGCTACGATGTTCTTTTATAATTTCTAAACGACTTTAAACATAACCATATACAAAAATATTTGTACCTATGACATCATTGACGGTTTTTACTTCAAAACCTGGTGGATCAACGTAATTCTGACAGTACGTTCTTGCGAGATCAAGGGGACTTGGACCCTTTTGGCTACTAAATGTTAAAATGGAAATGTCGATGAGAAAAACAACAAGAGCTGTCAGAAAACAGCGCGCTCGACTATTCAAGTGCTTGACAGTATAAAGTAAGCCACCATGGGGAAATTGTTCATATTCAATAAGGTCAAGGTACTATAGTCATATTCTCACTGGAAGAGGACCATAATTGAAACATATGGATCCTATGTCAATGCCATGTTACTTGTGAATATGTTACTATGTCGTAATAAATAAGTTTAAACCAAACATATTGATCGCTTATGTTTTAAAGAAATGGTTAATTATAGACGATTCTGAGTTCAGGTTTCCACAAAACATATGTATTGAACATTTGTAAAGATATAAAACAAACTAATAAGATTGTATTTCAAGTTGGGGTCATGTTGGTCAAGAAGTATGCAAAATATGAAAGCAGCATGTCAAGGGACCATTAAAATATTTGAGGTGGTACGCAAACTTTAACAAAGAATTATTAATAATATGCATATTCTAAGTGAAAAAAGGGGCCATAATTCTTACAAAATGTTGTTTACAGTAGTCTGCTCTTGTTTATAGATTGGGGTCATGTTGGTAAAGAAGTATGCAAAATATGAATGCAATATGTCAAGGGACAAAGAAAATATTTAAGGTGGGACGCAAACTTTAACATAGAATAACCAATAGTATGCATATTCTAAGTGAAAAAAGGGGCCATAATTCTTACAAAATGCTTTTTACAGTTGTCTGCTCTTGTTTATAGATTGGGGTCATGTTGGTAAAGAAGTATGCAAAATATGAAACCTTATGTCAAGGGACAAAGAAAATATTTGAGGTGGTACGCAACTTTAATAAAGATGTATCAATAATATGCATATTCTAAGTGGAAAAGGGGCCATAATTCTTACAAAATGCTTGTTACAGTTGTCTGCTCTTGTTTATCGATTGGGGTTATGTTGGTAAAGAAGTATGCAAAATATAAAAGCAATATGTCAAGGGACATAGAAAGTAATTGCGGTGGTACGTAAACTTTAACAAATATTTATCAATAATATGCATATTTTAAGTGGGAAAAGGGGCCATAATTCTTACAAAATGCTTGTTACAATTGTCTGCTCTTGTTTATAGATTGGGGTCATGTTGGTAAAGAAGTATGCTAAATATAAAAGCAATATGTCAAGGGACATAGACAATATTTGAGGTGGTACGCAAACTTTAACATTCCAACGCTCACGCTCACGCTAACGCCGACGCCGGGGTGAGTAGGATAGCTCCACTATATATATATATAACGTAAAACACTGTAGAGCTCTAGGCAGTTTTTCGTTATATATATATAACGAAAAACTGCCTAGAGCTCTACATTGTTTTACGTTTATTTAAAAAATATATTCGTGAAATATGTACCGTAAAACAAGCTTTGTAATCAAATGATATTAATATAAATCGATCTTTAGAATTCGTCTTCCAGTATTACTTTAAAGTTTACATAAAAACGCTTTTTAATAGCAATTGAACGTTGCAAACATAATTAAAAAGCTTACCTTAGTTTAATGCGTTTGTTCGCTCGAAACTCCATTTTTCCAACTTACTTTCACTAAATGATATAAATACCGAGTGTATGATTTTTAAACAGCGCAACCGGGGAACTGTTATAAGCCTGGATACACACTCGATTGTAATTTTGTCAAGATTTGTGTATATTTTGTGCATGCCACAAACCCGCTAATCGGGGAAGGCGTTGGATTTCTAATTTAAATTGACAGTTTGGTATTTCATACACGTAGATTAGAGATTTTCGCCTAAAACCAACCGGGGAATTCCCCGGTTGGTAGGTGTTCCCCGGTTTGTTGGTGTGTATTCATACGATTTTCCCCGGTTGGTAGGTTTTACAAACTCACACACACACACACACACACACACACACACACACACACACACACACACAGACAGACACATACAATGACAGACAGGCCAAAAACAATATACCCCCGATCTTTTGATCCGCGGGCATAAATACAACAATCCTAAAAAATATATTCACGAAATAGTATTTGCAATCGAATTTAACCATTTGTGAATGGTTTCATGTCTTAATATGTCATTGACTATTTCAAAAACAGATGTCGAATACAATTTGATCGGTCATACAAGCGTTAAAGAGGAAAGAAACAAATTAATAGAAACATGTTAACGTAAAATCCTATGTATTTAAATACAATTCGTTTATGATTTAGTACAATATTTATTATGCACATCAAATTTACAGTATGGATAACAACATATATATGTTTACAGATTGAACGACGGACACTTTGTATTATATTTATTATTATTTTCCGCCAACAGTACATACTGTATTCAACTTCAAAATTTGAAAACACATAATCGACAATACCATTTTCTGTTTTACGCTAATAACCGGACTACATTTCTATTTTAATTTAAACGTTCAAATGTTCGTCTGGCTTCGGCACTTGTTTGTCCATCGCGATAAACATTGTTTACTCGACATAACATTGTTCGTATTGGGCAGATTCTTAAGAAATGAAGTACCATGTAATAAATGGATTACACTAATACGGTGTTCTAAGAACACGAATACGGGTCTTTGGTCACGTTAAACATCATCTCGTGAAACAACCTACTTGACTGACACGCGTTCTTAGAACTTAATACTAGCATAATATTCTCTATGTTGCTCACGATGAATGTCAAAAATAGTGAAGAATTCAACAACGCAATAACATGACACATTCCAATTCAATAAAATTTAATATTAAAACTCATGCAATAGTTAAATGCATGTTAGAAATGTTAAACACACGTCATTACTCTAAAAACCTGAGCAGCAGTATAGCACAATAAAACTAACATTACATTTACACTATTGTTGAATATGATACGTACATGTGTCGTACATTAATCTTTCAATTAAAAACTATTTAATCGTTTTTCGAATATTTTAAAAGCTGATATCATACAAAATAGAATCTGGTATTTAATGTAATTGAAACATGAAGCAAACGTTGTAGTTGTGAAATATAATTAAAACTAATGTTACAAAGCCTTATTGTTCTGATCTGTAGAATACGATATTAATATATAAAGATTGTAAATGAACACATTTTATATATCTATTCTTTTTATAATGTACATGGCAATAATAGGAATGTGTTAGTTCATGTATTATGAAAAAAAGAACCGAAGGTGATCTTGAATATGTAAGCAAATTGACTGTCTTTCATTTCCATAACCAGTTATAATTAGGCGTAAATACAACAAATGTTCTAAATTGTTTCCAACATAATATATACAATTGATTCAGATATGTTAACACTCAAATACACAAGTTTTGCATTTTGGAAAAGTGAGAGCAAACAGATAGTGTAATGTACATGTATATACAAGTAATGTTCAAGTAGTTAATATAAATAAATATATATCACAGTCAGAAAAAACAAATGCAAGTACAGTTTAATAAATCAGTTTTTTATAACCATTCAAACGACAGCACACATGTAAACAGTTTATGATTTTATCCCACTTTTACAGTGAATTCGGTTGATCAAAGCCCCTTTGATTAAATTTCATCTATAATCAACGGCACGTGCTACGTTGTTAGGCTACGTTGTAAACAAATGTAGTTCCTTGTATATAACAACTAAATGTTATATTGATATTATAAAACTTTTAGATTTGCAATTCAATATGAATAAAATTGTAATTAATTACGCACGACTCTTTGTCACATAACGATATTCTGATTTTAAAACACGATTATTTGATTAGCGGTTATTTTTTTGAACGCGGAGTAATATACTGACCTTGGTTACACTACTTTTGTCTTGAGTGTCTAACAACTGCTTTTGACCTGATAAAGTATATAAAACATTTGCACCATTAAAGGGAATTCAAATTACAAATTTACATACCAAATTTACCAATGTTTTTTTTGGACTGATATTGTTATTTTAATAAAGAAGCATATGTAGTAGTTTATATATGTTTACATCTGTAAATTGCTGATCTTGTAAAATTGCAACTCCGTATATTCCTCCTTAAATCAGAACAACTCAGTATATTCCTTCTCACATCAGAACAACTCAGTATATTCTTTCTCACATCAGAACAACTCAGTATATTCCTTCTCAAATCAGAACAACTCAGTATATTCCTCCTCAACTCAGAACAACCGCGTTTATTCCTTCTCAGATCAAAACAACTCCGTTTATTCCTTCTTAGATCAGAACAACTCCGTATAGTCTAACTCAGATCAGAACAACCCCGTATATTCCTTTTCAGATCAGAACAACCCCAGACTCGGAAATTTGTATTAATAGCTATTCGATACAACGCAAGGATAGAAATCGTCACGGGGGTGGTGTATTGATCTACGTTCGTTCCGACTTGTCGTTCAACAGTCGCAGGTATCTGGAGCATGCAGAAAAAGAAGCAACATGGCTCGAAATACTCTTGCCGAAGTGTAAACCAATTCTTTTCGGTGCAGTTTACAGACCACCGAAACAGTGTATTTTTTATGATCAATTTGAAAGTGTGCTATTATCTAGTACCCATTTTTCTGAATATGTAATTTTGGGTGACTTCAACACAGATGTTTCTAAATCTAGATCATGTGCTCTTGTGTCAGCTTTTAAAGATTTTATCAATATGTTTAGTTTAACACAATTAATATGTAATAGTACAAGAGTGTGCAACACCACTTCTACCACTATTGATTTGGTTCTAGTTTCGGACCCGGAGAAGATTTCACAGGCTGGTGATATATAAACAACTTTCAGTGACCATCACATGATATATTGTACCCGGAAAGTAACAAAATCATTCATAGGATCCCATAATAACATTTCAGCACGTCCAATGAAAAATTATAACAAGGAGACTTTTCAAGAGAAACTTTTGGCTACAGATTGGAATCAGGTTTTATTGTGTGACAATGCTTCTGAGGCTTGGGATCTCTTTAAACATATATTTATGTCAGTGATAGGCAACATGGCTCCTATCAAACAAATGAGAATTAGACAAAGAACTGAACCATGGATAGATTCAGTCATTTTGGAGGCCATCAAGCAAAGAGACAAGGCTTTTAGTAATTACAAAAGTGATAAAAGTGCTGAAAATGTTGAATCATTTAAATTATTAAGAAATAAGTGTAAATGCTTAATTGATACAGCGAAAGAAAACTTCTTTACAGAGTCTCTTGAAGCTAACAAAAATGACTCAAAAACACTCTGGTCTATTATTAAGAATCTAGGTTTACCATCTAAGCAAGGATTATCTTTCTCTTCTAATATTTGTCTTAACATTGATGAAAATATATGTTTTGATAAGGAAATTATTGCAGATTCTTTTTAACATTTTTTCACTACAGTTGCCTCAAAGCTTGTTGATAAATTACCAACTAATTTTCTAAAGTTTGGAAAATCATTTGTCATTATTTGTTATGCAAGCTTTGGTGTAAAAGCTACTAAGAGCATTTCTTTTTCTTTAGTTTCTGAGAACCAAGTGCTCAAATATTTAAACCAGCTTAGTTCTAATAAAGTAACAGGTTTAGACGGCATGCCCTCACATTTTGTGAAAGATGGGGCTTCGATTATTTCTCAACCTCTTTCTCATGTTATTAATCTATCTCTTATACAGGGTGTTGTTCCAGAGGATCTCAAGTCTGCTAGGGTTGTTCCTATTTTTAAGAAAAGTGATAAAACCTCTGTTGGTAATTACCGTCCTGTCTCTATTTTGAGTATTATATCTAAAATATATGAAAAGATTGTTTATGACCAGGTTGAGTCATACTTCAAGGTTAACAAATTGTTGTATAAATTTCAGTCTGGTTTCATAAGTGGTTTTTCAACGGACACCTGCCTCATACATCTGACCGATTTTATCAGGTTGGAAATGGATAAAGGTAATCTCGTAGGGATGATTCTTCTAGACCTCCAAAAGGCCTTCGACACTGTTAATCACTCTATACTTCTCATGAAATTAAGTGCAGCAGGTCTTGGTGAGGATATGTTAAGGTGGTTCAAATCATACCTTTTCTGATAGACAGCAACTTGTTGATGTTTCAGGCACTCATTCCGGTACAGCCCCAAGGGTTCCACAAGGGTCAATTCTAGGTCCCCTGCCCCTAATCTATGTTAATGATATGTCTGCTGTGGTTAAAAATAAGCTCCTCCTATATGCAGATGACTCAGGTATTCTCGTGTCTGGTAAGAGTAAAACTGATATTGAAAGGTTATTGAAAGAGGATTTACATCTTGTTAGTCAGTGGTTGGTTGATAATAAGTTGTCTCTGCATTTAGGTAAGACGGAGTCTATTATTTTTGGTTCTAGGCATAGAATCAGGCCAAACTCTTCTCTTGATATTTCTTGTAATGGTACCATTATTGAATCTACATCTTCAGTCAAATACCTAGGGGCTACATTGGATCAAACTTTGTCCTTTAATAGCATGGCTCCTTCAGTCATTCAGAAGGCCAACTCCAGGTTAAAATATCTATATAGAAAGAACGAATATCTCACCCAACAAACCAAGAAACTTCTTGTCATGTCTTTGATCCAATGTCATTTTGATTATGCTTGCTCTATATGGGACCACAGTCTCACCAAAGTGTTACAAAATAAGCTCCAAACCACCCAGAATAAGTTATTGCGGTTTGTCCTAGGTCTCGATGGAAGGGCTCATATTGGGCCAGAACACTTTCGGTTGCTCATCTGGCCGCCAGTCAATAAACGTGTAGACCAGATTGTTCTTGGCCATGTGTTTAAGATTAAAAAGGAATTAGCCCCTGACTATATGGGATAACATTTTATTCCGCAGGCCTCTATTCATTCATACAGGACCAGGTCAACTCAAAAAAGTGCATTTGCTGTCCCCAAAGTTAAAGGTTTCGGGTCAAAGTCCTTTTGTTACACGGGATGCTCATTATGGAACAATTTACCCTTCAGTATAACACAGATTGATAGATTGTCTGTTTTTAAGTCGTCTTTAAAAACTCATTTATTAGAGAATCTGTAAGTTTGTATGTGTATTGTTTTGTTTGTTTTTTTTGTGTGTTAAGGAATCAGTTCTAGTCATCAATTTTTATCATCATTGATCCTATCTTCCATAAATGTTATGTGTTAAGGAATCAGTTCTAGTCATTAATTTTTATCATCATTGATCCTATCTTCCATAAATGTTATGCATTCTCCATTTTTATAAGTGCCACTCTATGTCCTGCCACCAGCACAAAGGACCACAATGGAAATATGGGTTTACTCATTTTTGTGTTATCCTTGGTGTTTGGTGTGTATGTCATGGTATATTTATCTTCATGTATGTGATATTTTTATATTTTGTACATGTTGTGAATGTCCATGTATGCATTCCTTGCCGAAATGAATCTATCTATCTATCTATATATTCCTTTTTAGATCAGAACAACTCCGTATATCCTTTATCAAATCATAACAACTCCATATATTCCTCCTCAGATCAGAACAATTATGTTTGTTTCTTCTCAGTTCAGAACAACCCCTTTATCGCTCCTCAAGTCAAAACAACCCCGTATGTTTCTTCTCAGTTCAGAACAACGCCCTAAATCTATTATCAATTCAGAACAATTCCGTATATTCCTTCTCAGATAAAAACAACTCCATTTATTCTTTCTTAGATCAGATTAACTCCGCATTTTCTTACTCAGATAAACAAGCTTATTCATATTCCTTCTCATATCTGCACGACTGTCAATATAAATGGGCTGCAGTCATTTTTGTGTGAATCCAACATACGTCTGTCTGTTTTTTTTGTTAATTGCTAGATTGACACTCATATTTGAGAGATTACATAGAATGATCCATAGGCAATCAGAAATGTGAAACGCAACCTTCCATCACATGATTTACCGCATCAAATGGGTATGTTATTGTAAATTAACTTGACAAATTAACAAGTTACTTTCCTACCAAGATGCATCGTACATACATTTTTACCTGTGACTTTACGCGTGGTAATTGCCTCTTCTATCTCTAAATGATAAATACCTAAACTATACTAAATTTTCGGAAACACTTAACATAAATATTGTTTTCAGTGTCTAAAAACATTTAGATTCAAAGCATTATTAAGCATTATTAAAACACAGGTGTCCGAAAATTTAGAGAGAATAAATACAGGTTTTTGAAAATATACATATACTTTAAAAATACTGCATTGCTTGGAAACGGGTATGCAACGTGTATATAATTAATTGTTTAAACGAATAATAGCACGTGATTGAAAATACTACGCCGTGCAGTATAAATTACTTTTACAATTGTTTCACTGTAAGCTGTTTAATGAAACCATTATATATTACCTAAATCTACGTTAATTACTCACCTTTTTGTGTTAATGTATGCTGCTTGTCTCTGCTCCAGGTATACACGGAAGGCCCAGGTCTTTACGTCTATATCTTCCAGCTTATCTCCAGTTATTTATCCATAATTCACTTAATTCACTTCCGGAACAAGACGAAATTATTACGCTCAATGCGTAATAAGTCCCACAAAAATAGTTCGCATTTACTTCTATTATTTATCCAATAACGTAAATGTAATGGCCCATTGCCTTGAGGCATTCGTCTGCTAGGTTTCAAGACCTTAATCCGGTAAGTAAAACGCATGATCGAGGTATCAGCGGAAAAGTGCAACAATTGTAAGAATTGTAAATTATAAGAAAATGTACAGTCATTTATTATTGACAAAGACCATTTAGATAATTTTAATGTGACCGAAAACTTAACATTATTACGGTATGTGAGGCTATACATGTTCAAACAGCGGGATAAATTATGAAGCTAAATTCCGGAATCGCTGTTGTATGATCGAATGCGATATTGGTCCTAAAGTGTAATCATGACCTTATAGCTAGGGTCTTGTGTCTCTCGGACGCTGTGTACACGTCGATCAATTTTGGGCAAATTTAGTTAACAATACTTTATGTATTATAAAGTTAAAATACGGAATGGTCGCATCAAATATGCCTTGTGCATTACATTTTGAACTGGACTTCTAGCTAGGGACATGGGTATGTCCTGCTTGAAATAGACGTGTAACGTGCATGAGTTTTGATAATTCCAGTATGTTTATGTTAAAAAAGTGTTTTCAAATAATTCAATGTTTGCTGACCTACCTATAATTGGCGTGTTACCAAATTTTGCAAAAGAGGCCAGTTCTCTACTTCAGCAAATAATCCGGAGGGATATCTGTCAGATTGTGTTTATTAAATAGGTATTCATTACAATAAAAGGAAACATGCATTTACCAGAAACAATACTATTAAACCGTCACTTCATTGTAAACCGTTAAATTTAGATTGTTTCAATATAAATTTAATCTCACCAAAGTTGGGAAACTTTAGGGTGTATTTCGACATAAGCGATATATCATGATTCGTCCAAAGTCCTCACATACGCCCCATTGCAATTATACCAAAACTAAACACTGACGGGATAAGACAAACGATTATTTAAAGGTATTTCCAAACAGGTATAATACAAAAAATGATGTTTTGTTCATCGTTGCATACAGTGTGAACAGTGTATAATGTTTAAGACGTTACATTTGTTTAATTTCAAACGTGATGCCATAGTGTATAAGGTAATTAAACACATATACGAAACCAATATTAAAATACAACTTGTATAACAAACAACCTTTATTTGAAATTTCTTACAGTGAACGTTTTGCGGACTTGCAGATTTACTTAATGAACGCGATGCAGGATAAAAAAACAATATTATCGTTGCTTACCTTAAATGTTTAACAATAGGTTTAACGTTTAATCAAATGATTAGCTATTTATTTGTATCAATCCATAAAAACAATTAACTGTTTTATACTTTGCATCTGCAAAAAACCTTCGTTTTTATTACACTGGTTGCAAACGACTGTGTGCGGTAACGACCTAGCATTACTACCAAAATACCAACTATCTAAAAATTATTAAAAGTGGTCACCTGAGAACAGCATCCCACTTGTCTACAACGGCCTCTTTTGCCATTTCCCTTAACTGACCGCTGTTTTCAGGTTGGACTTATGCACATTGTTTACTGAAAATCGGATGAAAATAAATATTTGTCGGTAATCAACTCGCATTTATCCGCATTTAAATGACGTATGTGTTTACTGACATACACAATTATTTTTCTTACACATAACACTGGCTTTTAAAACCCCAGGTGTTAGAATAACATTCAGTTGAAAGTTTAAATTGGTATAACGTCTTTTATATTTTAAACAGGCCCAGGTCTAAAACTCCCGTGTAAGTGGTTGTATATTAAGGATCAAACTTAAATTAAGGAGTAAGTTACGCTTTGATATACCGGTTGATCATGACAGATGGTTATAGCAGACTATTGATTTATACAGACCAACATAAGTGAAGTTGTAAAAAACGCACATACAAAACCCTACATACAGATCCACTTGTCTTTCAACATATTACAAGAACCAGATAAGACCTACCAAAGAAGTTTAAATTAAATGATATGTATCATGACATTGTTTTGTTAATATTTTGACTTTGTGAATTATAGAAAATACGCAGTTGCTACAAACGTAATTTATAAAGTATTCGCGTTTTTCTTGTACATGTATAATAACAATTATCTTAGCGTGTCGTTCAGGCAACATCAAGCTGCGTGTTCTGCAAACCGATGGAGTACTAAGTCTGACTATTGACGATTACTACCATACTGTGTTTTTGTTACAATTTCTCGTTTTTAAACATGCTTTGCCGAGCAATAAGTTAAAAGTCATTTTTGATGATGACGCGATTGTATTGGGTTTCGACAATTTTAAGCAATAAATACTATTATATTTATAAAGGGTGACATTTTTTATTACGGCTATAACACATTTCTTACACAATTAAACAGATGGCGGGAGGTGGCTATTGGAGTGATCATCCAGAACCTGACAGTGTTCCCCATCAGAGCGAACTTTATTGTCGCCACTCTCAGGTAGGCATTTACGTTTAGAAAGTAGCAGTAGCTAAAGTTGTAGCAGTAGTAGCAGTAGAGGTCGTAGTGTTAGTAGTATCAGTAGTAGCAGTAGTAGTGGTGGTTATATTAATACAAATAGTAGTTGTAGTAGTCGCCGTCGTCGTTGTAGTAGTAGTAGTAGTAGTTGCAGTAGTAGTCGTAGAAGTAGTAGTAGTAGTAGTAGTAGTAGTAGTAGTAGTAGTAGTAGTAGTAGTAGTAGTAGTAGTAGTAGTAGTAGTAGTAGTAGTAGTAGCAGTAGCAGTATTTGTTGTTGTACTTGTTGTAGTAGTAGTAGTAGTAGTAGTAGTAGTAGTAGTAGTAGTAGTAGTAGTAGTAGTAGTAGTAGTAGTAGTAGTAGTAGAAGTAGTAGTAGTAGTAGTAGTAATTATAGTAGTAGTAGTAGTATCAGCAGTAGCAGTAGTAGCAATGGTAGAAGTAGAAATACACATGTAAAACATGTTGTAGCATCAGTAGAAGCAGCAGTAGGAGTAGGAGAAATAGTAGCATTAGTGATAGCAGCAGCATTAGAAGTAGAAGCATTATTGAAAGTAGCAGCAGCAGCAGTAGCAGTATGAGTAGTAGTAGTAGTAGTATTTATCCTAACGGAAGTAGTTGTAGTACTTGTATAAGTAGTCGTAGTAGAAGTAGTAGAAGTATTAGTAGTAGTTGTAGTGGTAGTAGTTGTTGTTGTTGTTGGTTGTTGCTGTTGATTTTGTTGTTGCTGTAGTAGTACTTGTGGCATAAGAAGTAATAGTATTAATAGTAGTAGTAGTGGTGTTCTTGTTGATGGAGGTAGTGGTCAGGTTGGACATCAATGGTAGCGTAAATGATGCTATTTCGTTAAAAAGGACAAACGACGTTTTTTTATACTCTGCAGTAAGTAGAATTTAAAAAAAATCTTATAAATGTTTAAACTGCATTATATATTTTTTATTTCTGACAATTAAATGTTCGTAAAACAATTTCAGGTTCAGTGTGAAAATGCCTCCGTAGAGATGAGCAATGTGATGAACTGCCTTGGATATGGACCGGAGATCAGAAAGGCACGAAGGGATGCCTTCATGGAGCATGATAGGATGCGGACTGCAGGGAGGGCGAGGCATGTCAACATGGATCACTACGGGTAGTAAGGGCGAGGGGCTGACGCGCTTCCTGGAGAGTGACATTTACATGATGTTAGTAACAGCAGGTATTATGTGCATAGAAGATTGTGTTAATTCTGACTTTCTTCCAAGGCAGATTACTGTGTTTACATTGACTTACACTATAATGTCCTACCATGGACACTGTAGACTGTTCCTTAAGCGACCTGGAATAAGGATTAACCAACGCGTGCACGATTCCCTTTGTGATGATGAAAATGGGCGTCCTCTCCTGTGCAGTGACCTATATGTAAATGCATTCACGCCTAAACCTGTACCAACAGAGGTACGCCATAACCGTTCAGGACCTTCAATTCCGGGTTCAATGTGAGGATTGCAAGTAGACCGAGTATCTTCTCTACCGTGCCACTGCCCCCGCATACTACAGAGATGGGCTGAACGACGGCGGCATTGGCCCTAACCCTAACACAATTCTAGTTTATATTTTTCGTGGCACAATATATTCCATTTTAATTTCCCGAAAAAAAAACACAAAAAAGAGCATTTTGTTAAATCTTAAATCTATGTTCCCATACAAGATCTAGCGTTGAAATATTGTACGAAATTTTCGTTGATTTTGAGGGTTTAAAGGCTTTTAATTTAACTACTCGTACGATGTGTCGTTATTTTGATTGGTAAAATATCTCATTAATTTACCCTGCATAATGAAGTTGCGTCTACGGCGGTCCGTTCTGAAGCGAATAACGTCTTCAAATCTCTTGGAAAAATTGTTTATGTGCACCTATTATATTATCAATTATTATATATTAAGATAAAACATGTAAATATAGGGTTACTCAATATATATTACAGACGAAAATACACCAGTTACAGTGAACACAATAAACAAATTTGATTGGATGTTCTTACATGTTATTTGTAAGCATTGTTCTTCAATACATTACCACGGCTATTATCATTTTAATAAAACAAGTTGTTCTTAAAATATTATTGGTATTACTATCATCATTAAATGCGTCTTTAAACGTTGTCTAACAACCCTGACAGCCCATAATTAGAATCTATTGATGAGCAATATAAGACACCATCACCGTTATAGTCGTTATATTATTGAAGAAGCTCGTTTAGCGACGCGAAGGTTTATCATACTTTTTCCCACACAAAACCTTTTAATTACTCATCCATCCATCCATTTCCTCTAACTATGTGCGTATATTGAAATACTGATTCTCCTTTCACTATAAAATATGACTGTAGTCTGGTCATAAGCATCATCTCCTGTGAGCCTTAAATGGTTTGTTAGGTTGCAGTTATGAGAAACGTTGGACTTTCAGGTACCCTCAGCGTGATTTAATAATGTGAACTCAAAGAGATTCACTCAAAAATCATTGAGTCATATGACATGAAAACACGCGCTGTTACATCTTAAAGGGGTGTTGCAAATTAATTTTTATCTAAATTATGAATGGTTCAAGAGATAAGTAGAAGTGAATTGTCAAACGGACGAAATGACAGACATAGAGCATGATGGATAACGCTACTAAGTAAATTCATTTTACAACAGGAAAACAAAACGACAACACTTGGGAATTATCCGCCAATTGACCAATAAATAGATTAAAATTACGTAAATTATAATTGTTATCTGGTATTGATTTCTAAAATACGGTGGTATTTACCAAATACGATGCTATTAAAATAATTATCAGTGGTTATCTTCTCAATATTGCACATCTTATATAAACTATTGGCGGGACTACATTATAGTTCAATTCGAAAATTCAACTGGTTTTGGCACTTGTCATCCATCGCGTTTAACATTGTTTTCTTGACATAAAATAGTTTGTATTTGGTAAGTTGTAAAGAATAATATGCAGTACAAGGTATAAAAATGGCTTACACAAATAAGTTGTTCTAAGTACTGGAATCAGTCTCTTTGGTCATGTAAAGCATCATCTCGTGCGATACGGCTTTACACAACAAACTCGATTGATACAAATTCTTAGAACATAATATTATATATGTAGCTAACTAGAAAAAATGTACTGTAAATACAATCAAATATTAAAACAGAAGCTTATTAGACATGTTCGAGACCAATCATTACTCCAGAAAGTGAAGCTTCGCAAAAGCTATGCACCAGAGATCAGACAGACACGGAGAGATGCCTACCGGCAGATGGATAGGATGTTTTCTGTACTTAAGAGATGTAACTTCACGCAAATCACCCGCTTTTTGGAGAGTGACATGGATTACATGTGTGCTTACAAGTATTGTGCATAGAAGATGGTTTTAATTGTGACATACTGCCGAGGGACACGACTGTGTTTAGATTTAGCAATACATTGTGCAGTGACTTATATGCTAATGCATTTATGTCTAATAAACTTTCGCGAGACGAGATACGTCACGACCGTGCAGGACTTTCAATCCCGTGTTCAATGAATGCGACAACTTAAATAGACGAAGTATATTTTCTTGCCTGCCACTGCCCCAGTATACTGCAAAGGTGGGCTAAACGTCGTCGCTATTGGCCCTCACCCAGATTTACATTTAAGTTATATTAAAAATGGTGGTTAAGGACGTATTAAAACCCGTAAGGAAAGACATTACATCATACACGGTTAAATACATTATCTTTTGGCTTATGGACAACACTCCACAAGCGTTGATTCTTGAAAGACTTTTGTTTTACTTGCCTGATAAAGAACTGGGAGAATTAAAAAATGCTATTGTAATGGAAACTCTGGCAGCCTGTGGACTGAATGGAGACCAGAAGCAGACCTGGGTAGCAACTATCACTGAGATGATGAACGAAGGGCCGAAGTTTATATTCGGATTGCCGAAGATACGGCAAGCAGTTATCTCGCAGTAATCTCGCACCCAGAGTCAATGATGTGGTACAGCAAGAAGAAAGTGGAGCTTGAACTGCTGGAGCTTCAGCATCAACACATAATCGCGTATTGCAAAGATGAGAATGGTGTGATGAATTGTAGCAAAAAAGGCAAATTTCTATCATAAGAATTTAAGATAAGTTAGACAGTATCGAATGACGAAAGTAAACATATGCTAAAGTGAACAGATGTCTATCAGGGGAAAATGCAACAATGTTAGACTTCACTCAACAAAGCTGTTAAGGTTGCATAAATAAGCCTTTCACAGTTACATTTATTAAGGAATATTTTAGATAATAATTACAAACTTGCCCATGATAGAAAGCCACAGTTGTTGAGTTTCGACCTGTATTAAATAACAGAATTAAATTTATTTATAAACTGTTAAAATCACCTGTTAAAGTCACCAAACATTTATTCATTTATACATAAAAATCAAGATGACGACAGTCTTCATATAATATATAAATGGTTGGGAAATCGACATAAGTTGTGTACATAAGTTTTGAATTCGAACACGAAAATGACAGTTTTTATGTAATAATACACTAATATTTATAAAAGGATATTATACATCTGAAGTGGGTCGCAAAGTATTATATTAAGTAGTAACATAGATTTGTGGTTTTGATTTGTGGTTTTAACTATAAAAAGGACTATGTTTTTATGTACTTCAGTTCAGCACATTTTGAAATTATATTGTGAATCGCGGGGCAGGCCCGTAAGGGACTGGCCTCCCATCGTAATTTTAATAATATCGGTTTACAGTATGAACATCAACTTTCAAATACATAAACATTAGCTGACTAACACCATGTTTATATTCCTCATCATTTTCGACAGACAAAACACATCATATTCAACTAAAAATCATTTTTGTTTACGCATTACACTAGTAGCCGAACTACATTTTTATATAAATTCAAACATTCGGCTGGCTTCGGCACTTGTCGTCCACCGCGAGAAACATTGTTTACTTGTCATAAAATAGTTCGTGTTTAGTTGTCTTTAAAGAATAATATGCAGGGCAAGGTATTTCAGACATTGATTGAACTATTACGGTGTTCAAAGACCTTGAATCAGTCTCGTTGGTCATTTAAAGCAGCATCGCATGCAATACAGCTTCAGAAAACCAACTTGACTGATAAAAATTCCTCTGAACACCATACAGGTATTCTATTAAATACGTAACTAACTATCAATGCCAAACAAAGTTTGCATTCAACAACACATTCACATGACCCATGTAATGTAACTAAAATCCTATAGTAAAACTCTTAAAGCCTCTATATGCATATACAAAATGTTAGAGATCCGTCATTCTCCCAGAAAGTGGTAACTAAAACAACTATTTAACTGTTTAGTGGATATTTTGAAAGATAAAGTCATACAAAAATAGAATCTGGTTACCAGTGGTATATATATATATATATATATATATATATATATATATATATATATATATATATATATATATATTATTTTTTTTTTATGTAAGGTTATTGACACATCAGGTTAAGGGTTTACTTAACGCAAGAATTCATTCAATAATAAAAAGTCTTATTTGTTAATCTGTAGTATAAATCAATAAACAGCATCGAAAGGGATGTTAATATTACAACAAATTAAATGTCGTTTATTACCATAATCAGTTTTAATGAGATGTAAATGAATGTTCTAACTTGTTTCAAACATAAATACAATTTAGTCGAATATAGTTAACATTCACATATACAAGTAATACTGTAAAGAACTTTGAGATATACTACAATTTCGTAATGTATAAACAAACAATGTTCAAGTAGTTAATGTAAACAAATATCACAGTCAGAAAAAAACAAATGCCAGAACATTTACATAAAGTGCTAAATAACCGTTCAGAAAACTTTTCACAGGTTAACAGTATAGGTTAAAGATGATAAATTTAACATGATGATCAAATATCTATATATGACTAAATCCATTACATTAGTGTTGACCTTAATATTTCAAAATTTGAAATGTGTTATTTAAGGATGTCTCCAACTTGCTGTAAAACAGTTCCATGCTATGAAAGCAAAATCACTGCAGATACAAACAGTCATTTGTTAATTGACGTTAATATTGCAAAAAAAATTATAACAGTGAAAAAACAATGAATGTACATGACTGTCCACACTGAGATCAAATCAAGGCAATCTGCTGAAGGACACCGAGCTTCCAGTGTTTCTAAATGTATTGATATACTTATTGACAACACTGGATATCATTCAGCAGGTATCTAGAGTGAACTTTGCTTCAGCTGTTGGGTTAATAGCGAGTGATAATGATCATTAAAAGTGGGCTGTTTGCTTTCATACCAGGCAGACAGACCACTGCCATTATATTATCTGTTAACTGTATATTCTGTTAAAATCTTTGTTTAAATAAGTAGAAACCAGAAACAAAATTAACAAGAGCTGTTTCACAGACAAAACAATAGTCCCTACCAAGTTTATTGTGGCGGAGTAAGAACAGGATCTTCATACATTTCATCAACCTAACTTAGGTATTGTTCCGTTATGGAAAGATCCAGATATTAGTTTTCAATTATGTATATCAATATATCAAGAACATTTTTGGTCTGATGAAAAACACTTAAATAATGTGAAATAGCACAGAAAGTCTACCATCCACATATCAATCATTTATTTAACTTAGATTACGTACTTGAAGGTCTGAAAGGAAAAGGAGCAGCCATATATACCTACCATATAATATTATACCAAAGAGAAAGCTGATGAAAGTCTGTTGGTTAAGGAATGAGCACATGTTTGATGTTCAAACTATTTTGGAAACGAAAAGGAAACATGCAATTATTATAATCGTCATGATTGAATTAGCCAATAACACATGAATAATATATAATATGTGTTAAGAATAACAAGAGCACCGCATAACGGGTGCCACGCTCAGCTGCGGTTGCATTTTTGAAGGAATGAAAGCTTGTTTTTTTTAGGTCACAGTGACCTTGACCTTTGACCTAGTGACCCAAATATGGGTGTGGCGTGTCATCAAGGTGCAGCTACATATGAAGTTTCAAAGTTGTAGGTGGAAGCACTTTTATTTTAGAGCCAATGTTCAAAACATTGACAAAACGTTGAGGTATTAGCACGACGTGGACGGAGGACGACATGACGAGCTGGCTATGACAATACCTCCGGTTTTCTCCGAAAACAGCCGAGCTAAAAATGACAGTAATTTTACTTATTTAAAGAAAAAAAGAGAAAAGGTCATTAAATATATAATAAATATACAATAAACGATGGAAAATGATATAGTGATAAGTGTAAATACTTATGTTTAATTAAGGTAAACAAACAACTTTTCATATTTAAAAAATAAACAGTTCATTGCTAGATAGAATACATTCTGGCAACAAAAGGTTCAGATATAAAAATAATAGTCATAAATCATAAAAATGCATCAGAAAATATTACTAGTGATTCATGTTTTTACACAATAACAAGTTCCTATTAATTAATGATACAGAATCATCAAAGTTCATGTAAGAGAATGGCAAGCAAATGGCATTTTCTATGTACAATTTTTTTATAAACAATATATTATGTGTATGTTGTATTAATTAAAAATAAAAAATAAACATCATTATAAATCGTTTGAAATAAAAATTTAACTGCTTTTACTGAAAATTTCAAAGCACTTATTCACAGCAAAGATCTTTCTATATATAAAATACTAAATGATCTAACAATGAAAATCGCTTCAAAACGTTTAATTTACGATAAAAAGGAAGGTCACCCAGAGCTCAAAGAATTTCTTTGACATGTAGAAAGTTAGTTTTCTCTAAGAAGCTTAGTTGATGATGGTCTTAAAGTTCAAAGATGACACTCATCAAGTAGAACATTTCTTTGAAAATTCGTGATTGAGAGCATCTGTCCGTGTAATGTTTCCTTGGAGTTTACAAGGCAACAAGCTTGCTAGTAGATCTATATTATTGGATTGTGTCCCTTGATTTTGTACAACATTACTGCATGGCCTCCCTTGATTTTCTATATTCAGATCCAGCTTCTCACTGGGTTGTCTCCCTTGTTTTTCTTTATTCAGATCCAGCTGATCACTGGATTGTGTCCCTTGAACCGATTTTCTGGATTGCCTTTTTTCCTCCCGTACATCCAAGTCTGCATGGCCACTGATTTGTCTCCCTTTAGGTACTGAAGATGCTTCATTTCCATGTCCTACAGGTTTTTTCAAAGGTGATGATTTTCCTTTCAGAATTTCAGGAATGGTCTTATGCTTTAACTGACTGTTAACAAAATCACAGTGGGATCTCTCAACCTGAAGATTGAAAGTAAACATGGAAAGTAAATCTGAAAAAGTACTTTAATGAGAACTATTGTTCATGATTTAGTGTAACTTTATTCTGTAAAACAGAATATGAGCTTATTAAATCATTTCACGAGTATTTAATAGTCGAGTGGATTGTATTACTCTCAGAACTATTGACAAGCATAAAATACCTTCCATGGTAATAGATATACCACTAACACCTCAAATATGCATTTACCTATATTTTATATTGAACTAATCAATAGTTTCAAGAATCTGAAAATGTTTCATTTATGTTTTGCTCCAGTAGCAAATAAAATAGTTATTTGTTTACTACCAGTAATATGTCATATTTGTCAACAGTGCTGTCCATGTTTATAAAAGATTCTTATATGCTTCAAAGAAATGGATAATAATTAAAATTGGATCAAAAACATATATATTCAAAATCAAATAGTTGTAACACTAACTGTGCAATATCAGATGATGTTAAACAGATTGTTTTATGAAATCATGACTGCTTATGTTAAAATATGGTAATGATCTGTGAATGAATTGAACTTGAATAACAAAGGTTGAGTGTCTTAAAACAGCTTTTTATCAATAGGCAGCTATTTAGATGTAAAAGGAAATTTAAAAAAACAAGATGTGTTTCTGAAACACAATGTCCCCCTATATGATGTTTGACCTTGAATGATGACCTTGACCTTGTGAAGGATGACCTTGACCTTTCACCACTCAAAATGTGCAGCTCCATGAGATACACATGCATGCCAAATATCAAGTTGCTATCTTCAATATTGCAAAAGTATTTATAAAATAAGCGATTTGGGCCACATATATTTGACCTCTGACCTTGAAGGATGACCTTGACCTTGACCTTTCACCACTCAAAATTTGCAGCTCCATGAGATACACATGCATGCCAAATATCAAGTTGCTATCTTCAATATTGCAAAAGTTATCATAAAATGAGCGATTTTGGCCACATATATTTGACCTCTGACCTTGAAGGATGACCTTGACCGTGGGGATTCTTGGGTGCGATGGTTGGACGGTATTTCAAACATAAAATAATAAAAATAAATATTTGTGTTTTTAACCGTTTCAAAAAAAAATGGGGGGGGGGTGAGGTTGGGGGGGGGTATAGTGTGAGGGTGTGGTGGTAATTTGTGAGATGATCTTAAAAAAAAAAAAAAAAAAAAAAAATTAGGGTGGGGGGGATTCGGGTGGGGGGAGGGGGGGGTGGGGGGGGGGTTCTTGGATGCGATGGTTGGACGGTATTTCAAACATAAAATAATCAAAATAAATAGTTTTGTTTTTTAACCGTTTAAAAAAAAATTTGGGGAGGGGGTGGGGTGGGGGGGGGTATAGTGTGAAGGTGTGGTGGTCATTTGTGAGATGATCTTAAAAAAAAAAAAAAAAAAAAAAATAGGGGGGGGGATTCGGGGGGGGGGGGGAAGGGGGGGGGCACGGGCGACGGTTCAGGTGGAGTCTATTGTGGTATGTCAGGTAAGAGTAGTTTTGTCAAAGTATCAACCAAATCTAATCATAAATAAAGAAGTTATGGCAATTTTAGAAAAATTTAATAATTTGACCTTGAGAGTCAAGGTCATTCAAAGGTCAAGGTAAAATTCAACTTGCCAGGTACAGTAACCTCATGATAGCATGAAAGTATTTGAAGTTTGAAAGCAATAGCCTTGATACTTAAGAAGTAAAGTGGATCGAAACACAAAATTTAACCATATATTCAAAGTTACTAAGTCAAAAAAGGGCCATTATTCCGTAAAAATGACATCCAGAGTTATGCAACTTGTACTTTTACTGTACCCTTATGATAGTTTGCGAGTGTTCCAAGTATGAAAGCAATATCTATGATACTTAAGGGGTAAAGTGGACCAAAACACAAAACTTAACCAAACTTTCAATTTTCTAAGTATAAAGGGCCCATAATTCCGTCCAAATACCAGTCAGAGTTACATAACTTTGCCTGCAGAGTCCCCTTACGATAGTTAATAAGTGTTGCAAGTATGAAAGCAATAGCTTTGATACTGTAAGAATAAAGTGGACCTAAACACAAAACATAACCAAATTTTCAATTTTCTAAGTATAAAAAGGGCACATAATTCTGTCAAAATGCCAGTCAGAGTAACATTACTTTGCCTGCACAGTCCCCTTATGATAGTTAGTAAGTGTTGCAAGTATGAAAGCAATAGCTTTGATACTTAAGGAATAAAATGGACCTAAACACAAAACTTAACCAAAATTTTCAATTTTCTAAGTATAAAAAGGGCACATAATTCTGTCAAAATGCACGCCAGAGTTATCCAACTTTGCCTGCCCAGTCCCCTCATGATAGTAAGTAAGTGTACCAAGTTTGAATGCAATAGCATTGATACTTTCTGAAAAAAGTGGACCTAAACGCAAAACTTAACCAAAATTTTCAATTTTCTAAGTATAAAAAGGGCACATAATTCAGTCAAAATGCACGCCAGAGTTATCTAACTTTGCCTGCCCAGTCCCCTCATGATAGTAAGTAAGTGTACCAAGTTTGAATGCAATAGAATTGATACTTTCTGAGAAAAGTGGACCTAAACGCAAAACTTAACTGGACGCCGACGCCGACGCCAAGGTGATGACAATAGCTCATAATTTTTTTTCAAAAAATAAATGAGCTAAAAATTAAGTGTGAGGTAATTGTTTTAATGCATTGTAATTCTCCTCATTGATATCTATACACCCATGGAGTTTCATTTTGAAATCTAGTAGAGTATCTGATATTAAGCCTTGAAAAGTTACATCATAGAAAGACAACAAAGTGCTATAACTCTTAGTTGAGAAAGTGTCGAGTTATAGTGGTTGTGGAACTTCATCCCATTGATTTCTACAAACCCATGAAGTTTCATGTTGAAATGTTGTATCGTATCTGAGATACAGCCCTTAAAAGTTTCATCATACAATCACAACAAAGGGTAATTACTCTCAGTTAAGAAAGTGAAGGGTTATGGTGTTCAAGCAAGGCACTTCTCCTCATTAATGTCAATACATTCATGAAGTTTCATGTTAAAGTCTTGCTTGGTATCTCAGATAAAGTCCTGAAGAGATATATCAAACTGAAAAAAAAAGGGCAAAAAAAAGAAAGTGAATGGTAATGGTTCTTGTGCATGGAACTTCTCCTCACTGATATCTATAAACCTATGAAGTTTCATGTTGATATCTTATATAGTTTCTGAGAAATAGCCCTAAAAAGCTTTGTGATAGACAGAGGGACGGACAGACAAACTGACTGACAACTCAAATTCTATATACCTCAGATAACAAAGCAAAGTGTTGCATCATCAGTGATTTCACACATGCATGTCCTACGTGACCCTTCCAGCAAATGCATTTGTTTTCTTTCTGTCAAAATTGTTGATTTTCTGAGATGTCAAGAAGAATTTACCTTTTCATCAGACTTGAAATTCCCTCTAAAAAACTGCACCCCTTCACCAAGGACAGTAACTCCGTACATCTCACAAATTATCTGGGTTTCCGTATCAGTGTTCAAGAACAGTAACTCTGTCAGTTTTGCTATGGGAAATGTGAGGTTTTTGCTTGAATAGCCTGCATTCATAGTGTGGAGAGCCCTCCTGAACAAAAGAAGAAAGGAAAGTAACTGACAAAACTATAAAATTTCTATATCTTAGGTTATTTGTCCCCTTATTAAGCACAGGGGCAAAAGGGCAAGGGGCATTCACCTCAGACTTTAGGAAACTTAACTGATTTGATCTGCTTTCACAATGCGTAAGCAATAAATGTGACTAACAACTGAGTTTTTTATCCCTTCTGACACATATTTTATCTTTTCCAAGACATTATTAGAACAAAGGTGCTGACCAGGTTTAAAACTCAGACAAACAAGAGATGTGTTTGTCAGAAACACAATGCCCTTACTGCGCCTCTTTGAATTTAAAAAACAAATTATTATATCTTTGTAAAAAATATTACTTCCCTTGTGAAAATGATCTGTACCTGCAAAATGATATAAAATAGAAATAATCTCCCATTAAAGCTTGTTACTTCCCTTGAATTTTGTTTTTTGACCTTTGCCCTTGAAGGATGACTTTGACCTTTCACCACTCAAAATGTGCAGCTCCAAGAGATACACATGCATGCCAAATATCAAGTTGCTATTTTCAATATTGCAAAAGTTATGGCCAATGTTTAAGTTTTCGGACGGACGCACAGACTGACAGACAGACGGACTGACAGTTCAACTGCTATATGCCACCCTACTGGGAAAAAAACAGTTCCTCTTTGGTTTTTTGGCCATGTTGCCATCATTCAAGTCCGGTACATACACTTTTCAACATGTCATATCAAGAATACTTCATCACCTCTTGGCAGCCAGGAATTGTCACAGACCCTTTTTAAGCTCTCCCTATAAATAATTCACAGAAGAACAAATGGTCTCACCAAGTTTCCTGACAATTGCGTGAGCACGTGATCTTTTGCTGGTTTGCAATGTATTTATGAGACAAAAGAAAACTGCCCCATTCTCGTGCAGCCATGTGTTGAACTTGAAATTATTTCAAATAAAAAAAGCTATAAATCAAGTTCCATGATAATTGGGGAAAAAATGTGACTTTGAAAGTGTCTGAAGCATTTTTTGCTTTATTATGTATAGACCTAGATTTTAACACCATATACTAATTGCTGAACTGAGCCTATATATTATATAGGCAGAATTTAATGTGTTGATCATGTGCCAAGACTTGGCCTATAGTGTGGCGTCAAGAGTGTTCACAAGGCAAATTATTACAACTGTAATGCACTAAACCGTTAATCAGAACAGGTTGCTTTGATGAGCTTATAATATCTGTTTTTATAAATTGAGCCATAAAAGGATTTTTGATATACTGCATATTGCAGACCAAATACAGACATGACGACAGATATTCAATGGTAATATTCTTGTGCAAGCAGTTGTGGGAATGAAACGTTGGATAAAATTACTTTATGAATCATAAATATTAAATATTGGCATAACAAATGTGGCCTCTATAGTGTTCACTGGATAAATATTTTAATGACCGACAACAAACAACGGACAGAAGCTCATCATGAGCACGTTGTGATCAGGTGAGCTAAAAGCAACCTTGAGAAAATCCATAGTTGCTCAAAATTAGTATTGTTCACACTGTCATATAACAACCAACTACACATACTTCTGCAACCTGTTGATGTGAAGATACACATGTTTACAGAAAATATTCAAAACCTATATTGACAAATAACAATCACACTCACTGTTGGATACAAGTGAAGTGTCTATGGACGGCACACAGGTGGATGGTAGAAGACAGGTTGGCATACATTCTCAACACTCTCACCCAGTTGTTAGCCGCAAAAGCAATACTCATCTGATACGCCTGCCTAACGATGGAACAGTGTCTGAAATAGAAGGAACAAATTAACGAGTATCACCTCTCTGCACCGCTGATAACCATTATTGGCCGTGGACTATTTGTGTCTGATTACCTATGTCTTGCATAAAAAGGTGGCAAATTGTTTAAACACTGGTAAAAGCAATAATATTGATGAGAGCAAAGAAGTAATTTCTTTTTATTTAAAAAATGATGCCAAATGGTGACAAATGTATGAGTTTTTCTGCAGAAAAGAAAAACGCCTTGGCGAATGTCCTGATCATATCAATTAGTTATGAAGCAACAATATGCTATCTTCTTGAAAAATACTTGTTATAGAATGACATCACATTACGTGCCTTTTAGCCCTGGCTGTTTATTGACTTTGACAATAATCTCTATGGAAACATACATATAGATAGTTTGGTGCAGATTCTGTGAAAAGCGAATGAGTAAGAAGAGCTGAAAGGGCAAATTTTGAATATTTTATACGAACAAAGGGCAAGTGCCCTGAAATGCCTGGTGATACTTAGCTGATTTTTAAAAGATGGCCTCCATATTAATAAACATTTCCAGAAAGTTTGGTGAACACTCAGAGAAGTCTTATGAGATTGAAAGGAAAACGGCAAAGTTCGCTTTTTTTCATAAAACAAAATTGTGACATGATCTTAAGTGCTTTGGGCGAATTGAAAGGTTACCAAATCTGGCATCCATTTCATGTAAACAAACAAACCAAGAAAATTTTGTGAAGATTCTTTTATAATATATTAAATTATTCTCTGAAATTATTGTAGTATACATTTCTCAGTTATACAGCCAGTATCTTTTGCCAATCTCTTTCCTACCTCAGGTGTACATCTAGACTCAGATAGTGCAGTAAGGCCTCCTCTGCCCCCAGGTTATACAGCAGGTATGTAGCCTCAAACTCTGCCCTGTTCTCACTGGTATTTCCTCGGATATTGTACAGGGAAATCAGCCTCTGTGAATTGAAAGTCAGTAAGCTTGTGCAATATGTCTGAGGCAATGAAAACTGAGTATACTGTTAAAAGTTAAAAAAAAGTTTAATATAATTTGATAGCAATTTACTTTTTCCCCCATAAGAAGCCAAGTGAAAATGGCCTTTGCAAACAGCATAAAACCAGTAGCTTGAGTAAAACAAGAAACTCGCAGTCAGTTCAGGTTTTATGCTGTTTGCTGCTCATCAGTAACTAAGGGTTGGAAATGAAGCCTTTAAAACATGAATTTAGTAAGAAAGGTCTTCAATTAAATTTAACTTTCTAAGGAACAACAAATGCCTCAAAATAGGTATCTAAGTGATCTAGGATTAAAGCTTTTTCTTGGTTTTCTGTCAACATTTTCAGGATGGTTATCAGAATATTGCTAGAATGAATGTAACTCATGCATAATATTAGGGACTGCCTTTTATGTTCTCTGTTTATGAGATAGCAGGTCGTTAAGCAACCAGTTCTTAGACTATTTATATCATTTGTAAACAGTTTTTATTAAAAGATAAAATTGCGGCCATCAATTTACCTATAACCTCTATTTCCTAGGTTACTTCTTAACCAGTAATAAGGGCACATAACTGACACTGCCCAGAATGAGTAATATTTGTAGGGGGAAGAAAGGCCGTTTAAAAGATTTTATCACAAATCTCAAACAAGAGGGCCTAAAAGGCCCAAAATCGCTCACCTGAGATTCAAAGGAACTGACATGTACTGTGCAGCCCAAGATGTCATTAACACAAATGTTCTAACCAACTTTCATGAATAGTGAACACCCTGGCGTCCAAGTTTTTCAACAGAGGGAAACCATTTTTGTACACACCCAGGTTTCATTAAAACAAATATTCTGACCAAGTTTTATGAAGATTGGACAATTAATGTGACTTAAAAGTGTTAACAAGTTTCTACAATAGCCTTATAAGGAAAAATGCAACGCCCCCTGGTGGCCATGTTTTTCAACTGGAACAATTTTGAACTCGTCCAATATATCATTGGGACAAATCTTCTGACCAGGTTTCATGAAGATCAGACAATACATGTTGCCTCTAGAGTGTTAACAAGGTTTTACTATAGCCATATTAGGAAAACTGCCCCGCCCCTTGGTGCCAATGATTTTCCACCAACCGGAACTATTTTCCAACTCATCTAAGATATCATTGGGAAAAATCTTCTGACCAAGTTTTATGATGATAGGACAATAAATGTGGCCTCAAGAGTGTTAACAAGGTTTTACTTTAGCAATATAACGAAAAATGCCCCGCCCCCTGGTGGCCATGTTTTTCAACTAACCCGAATCATTTTCCAACTCATCCAAGATATCATTAGGATAAATCCTCTGACCAAGTTTCATGAAGATCGGACAATAAAAGTGGCCCCTAGAGTGTAAACAAGGTTTTACTAAAGCCATATACAGCCATATACGGAAAAATGCCCCGCCCCCTGGTGGCCATGTTTTTCAAGGAACCAAACCATTTTTGAACTTATCCAAGTTATCATTGGGACAAATCTTCTGACCAAGTTTCAAGATGATTGGACAATAAATGTGGCCTCTATAGTGTTCACAAAGTTTTGCTATAGCTATATAATGGAAAATGCTACGCTCCCTTGGTGGCCATATTTTTCAACCATTTTCTAACTTGTCCATGATATTGTTGGGATGAATCTTCTGACCAAGTTTCATGAAGATCCGACTATTTATGTGGCCCCTAGAGTGTTAACAAGGTTTTACTATAGCCATATATGCTAAATGCTTGTTGAGTCGTGGGTAATTTTCAATAAGTGGTTACATCACAAATATTTTATAAATTTATGACTATGAATCATTATAAACATAATTATTAACCTTTGTTCTTTATATTTGTTGCTTTATTCAAAATGTTTATCGTCAGTAATAATAATAAATAATGAATTGTCTTGACAGTGTCAAACTGCCATCTTGAAAATGTTTTCTTGTTGAGCCTTGTATTCTGATTCCAATTTCAAGATTTGCATATCTATAAATAGCCTTAAAACTGACATAGCAAAGGAGAGTAACTTCCTGTGAAAAAATGTCAACAGACGATGTAGTATGGAAACTTATCATAAATAAACGATTTTGTGTTACTTAGGAACACTATATGAACAATTTATAAAAGTGGAAATATTTATAAGAGCTCTGATGAATTACAATATAGACCTGTTTTACCACATTTATTGATCGGCAAAACAATGGTGACCTGGTCAAAGCCTTTTTCTGTATTGACTGCATAATGTGGGAACGTTCTATCACGTTATTTCACGCGATCTCTATGACCAAGACTCTTAAACAACCCACGACTCAACAAGAAACTACCATATACCCATATAAGCAAAAATGCTCCACTCGTTGGCAGCCAAATTTCATAAAGATTGGTCGATAAATGTGGCCTCTGGAGTGTTAACAAGGCAAATGTTGACACCACACGCTGCATGACGGACAAAGGGTGATCACAAAAGCCCAACATGAGCACATTGTGCTCAGGAGAGCTAAAAAGTACTCGGCAGGGCCATGAATCTAGACAGCAATGCTCGGATTTGTAGTCCAGCACTCTAACAACTGACCTGTCCCGTCTAACTAAATGATATCAATTAATCATCTAGAACTATCCCATACATCTTGTCACTGTATTACAAGAAGAACATAAAAAGTAAAGCAATGATTCAAAGAACAGAGGTTATTAAAGAATTGTTCTAAACTAAGCATACATTTACACCAAATAGTTCAGATATTAATCTTGCGCAATCAGTAAAAGGCAAGTTTGTGTTTTCTGGAGACAGTATGTTTACCTTGAGACATTCCTGTGCATGCTGACTGTTAATCTTGGCATCAAACACAGAAATGTGTTCAGTACACAGCCTGAAAGAAAATGAAGAGTGTGACAAGTGTTGTACAACAAATACTTGCTCTACTTATCCGTCCTACAAAACATGAATATATATATTAATTTCTGGCTACTATACATGAAAATAGTGGTTTCCATAATCTCTGACTTTGCACAACATTATTTTTACCTTCAAAGCATTCAGAGCATCCTTATGACAATTGTCATCATTTTCACGAAAAATCTGCATCTGGTTTGATAATAAGCAGAAAGATGGAAATTTATTAACTGTCTGATGAAAAGAAATGCCTAATGCATAAGCCAAAACAAATCGCCCAATATGGATTGACAACATCTTGCCCATTAAATCTTAACTACAGTACAACAGAAAACAATAAATGCAAACTCTAACAAAAGCAGTTAATTGTATGGTAGCTTTGTGCTTAGCTCATGTCCTGAAAAACCTGTAATTTATTATTAAATAATAAATTACACGTTTTTCAGGACATGAGCTAAGCACAAAGCTACCATAAAATTAACAGCTTTTGTTAGAGTTTGCATTTTAAACATTAAAGAAATTCTGCAACGAAAGGAAGGACATACAGACATAGAATACGTAAATGGGGACCATCAAAACACCTACAGACAAACAGAACATCAGGATATACATTCCTACACCCACAAACCACCCAGTCAAACCAACACACCCAAACATCCAGCCACCCACCTGTGTACACAATCCCACCAAGCCAACTGCCCTGTCATACCTTTACACACATCCATCTACCAACCCACAGGGCACGCACTGGATCAAAAATTCTTTAGTAGCCACCCAATTTTTATTTGTCAGCACATGAAAACTGGTTATCAAATAATATTATTTACTATTGATTTTGTGATTATCTATAATCTACCTGTACTGGAAGTATACATGGAACCTAACAGCTGACTCCAGTATTTCCCTGTAATACCCCCACCCCCACTGCGTACCAACCTACCTGTACTCAGAGTATACATGGAACCTAACAGCTGCCTCCAGTATCTCAATGGCGTGCCTATCTTCACACTCCTGGACCACCAGATCCTGCCGAACTGCCCGCAGTCGGTCAAATATGAAGTCGTAAATCTCGTTCCAAGGGCATTTCAAAGTTGCAACACTGAAATACAGAAGCTGAGTGCTGCTTTTTTGTAAGTTTTTATGAAAAGTACCTAGCTACAATGGTGACTTATTTCAAGTTTGTAAAGGAAAACCATACACACACAGAGACTTTGTATACATTTTCATCAAACAAGGTATTGATTCATTTGACATGAAAGCATTACATTAAATTTTTTTAGTTGACCAAGTATTTTCTTGTTATTTTCATTAAATTTTTTATTTATATTATAAGAACTGGGAAAACACACCCATATTGTGCTTCAACTGACATGTTTGCAAGGGCTATGTTGTTAAATAAATACAAATATTATTTAGAAGTACTGTCTGACACATGTTGTCAAAAGTTTTCTTATATCATTGTTTTGTGTTAAACTGCTAGATGGATTTTTTCACAAACTTGATAGCAAAAAAAATAAGAAGAGAGCTAAAGAAAATATCGAAAATAATATTTCGTTATCGCAATATCCTTAGGCTGGTTTAGTATTCCCAAAAGTAATTCAGTTTTCTGAGATACAACACTGTATGGAATGCATAGAAACTTCACTAAAAAAATCACCAAATAATTATTTGACTGACCGAGATGTGTTGGTTTTTTTGGTTTTGTTTTTTGTCAGTAACATCAAATGCGTATAAGAAACAACGTCAGCAATGTCTGGAGATTTCTCCAGCTAATGAAACAATTTTCCAACTTATTTTTGTTTTTCTATATCTATGTATAAGATACATGTAGTGGATGGTATTCAGTGTTTTTCTATACCTATGTATAAGATAGTGGACTGTATCAAGTATACATTATCATATGTATAAGGTAGTGGACTGTATCCAGTATACCTATGTATAAGATAGAGGACTGTATCCAGTATACCTATGTTTAAGGTTACAATATACTAAATCTTTTTGGAGTGCAATGCTATACTCTTTAAAAACCTGAAAATCATTTATAAGAAGACACAATTCTCTGTGTGGGCACTTGCCATGACTTTATTTTAGAATGTTTCTTTGTTCATGTGGTAGGGAAAACATTGATGTTTAACAGAAATTCACTCATTTGCTTGAAGGTTGGAGACTACATGAGACTTTGACAGATGGCGGGAAACCCTCATCCACTGGTACAAACCCGGTAAATAGATGGCTGTAAAACAGTGACCGCTGATTCACATCGAGTTCTTTCTTGCATATCGCATGACCCCCCTTTTTTATTGTCTAAATCATTGCGGCTTGGAATGCTTTTTAAGAAAAGGTATGGTTATGGGGGTCTCTATGCGCAAAAGTTTGACTTTACCTCTTGTTGAAGTTATTGCTTTTACATTGAATTTGTGTAGGAAATCTTTTGGTATATTGTGACCATAAGATAGTGGACTGTATCCAGAATACCTATGTATAAGATAGAGGACTGTATCCAGTTTACCTATGTATAAGGTAGTGGACTGTATCCAGCATACCTTTGTATAAGAAAGAGGACTGTATCCAGTATACCTATGTATAAGATAGTGGACTGTATCTAGTATACCTTTGTATAAGGTAGTTGACTGTATCCAGTATACCTATGTATAAGATAGTGGACTGTATCCAGCATACCTATGTATAAGATAGTGGACTGTATCCTGTATACCTATGTATTAGATAGTGGACTGTATCCAGTATACCTATGTATAAGATAGTGGACTGTATCCAGTAATACAGATGGAGGCCTGACCTCGGCTGGGTTCCTGTCCTCCTTACCGACGGTAGGCCGGCAGTATTCCTTCACACAGCGACTGTAATCTGCCCGAGGGCTGCAAACAGTAGTCACCAAACATCGGGAATAGATACATGTATTAACACTTTTGTCATGGTTGCCTACATGTTTTTTTCCATATTCATTATATAAAGGACATATTGATGAGAATTTGATAAGAAAATAAACAGGCCTACTAAATAGAAGCAACATTGTGGTAAAAGATAAAAGGCCAACTAATTTTGTTATTGATGGGACCTTGCTTCTTAGATTTTTGGTTGAAATTATATTACCGGTATAAAACTTGCCGAACTGATGGAAAAAATTGGTTGGCATGAATCAAAAGGCTAGCTTGCAACAGAAACAATTCTGCTTATTGGCCTAAAATACCAGTGGTAGAAATCAGCACGAACAAGGAACCCAAGTACAGGATTCCAATTGCTGGAATTTAAATATTCTCTTTCAATAATCATGATAGAGTAAGAATCCTTGATTTCTTGGTCAGACTCTTAATTATAACTGAAATACCATTTTGGAGTATGACCCACGGCCACTTCGAAAGGATGAAGAAGGTTTTCACGTTCTCTCCTGAAAAAAACAACACATTCTTGATGTACATGTATCATAATTCTGTAACTGAGGCAATACTAGACCACACTATTAGACAGGGGTGAGTCCGAAGCCCGTCTGTCTGTGCCGAGCCTTAGGTAAGTAGGTAGCCTATTGGGAAAGTCAATTATGATTGTAACATTTCTCTGGCATATGTCTTTTGGAATTATAAAACATCTTTGAATTAATATCCTTGATTAAAGTTGCATTAAAACTGTTGGTTTGAATAGTTGCATGTATTCTGTCACTGTTATGCAGTGCTCCATGTTGGTTTGAATAGTTGCATGTATTCTGTCACTGTTAGGCAGTGCTCCATGTTGGTTTGAATAGTTGCATGCATTCAGTCATTGTAAGGCAGTGCTCCATGTTGGTTTGAATAGTTGCATGTATTATGTCACTGTTATGCAGTGCTCCATGTTGGTTTGAATAGTTGCATGTATTCTGTCACTGTAAGGCAGTGCTCCATGTTGGTTTGAATAGTTGCATGTATTCTGTCACTGTTAGGCTGTGCTCCCTGTTGGTTTGAATAGTTGCATGTATTCCGTCACTGTTAGGCAGTGCTCCATGTTGGTTTGAATAGTTGCATGTATTCTGTCACTGTTAGGCAGTGCTCCATGTTGGTTTGAATAGTTGCATGTATTCTGTCACTGTTAGGCAGTGGTTGCATGTATTCTGTCACTGTTAGGCAGTGGTTGCATGTATTCTGTCACTGTTAGGCAGTGGTTGCATGTATTTTGTCACTGTTAGGCATGTATTCTGTCACTGTTCGCATGTATTTTGTCACTGTTAGGCAGTGGTTGCATGTATTCTGCCACTGTTAGGCAGTATTCTGTCACTGTTAGGCATGTATTCTGTCACTGTTAGGCATGTATTCTGTCACTGTTAGGCAGTGCTCCAACATCCCAGACGTAACGTTACAATAAAACATTCAGAGAGCAAACAATTTTATTAACACAAAACCCATTTTTTAAATTCCATTTACAAACTTTCTAAACCTTATAAAAACAGTACTGTTTGCACAATCAAAAAGTCAACATACTTTCTTTGATAATGCTATTTTTTTAGAAACTTAACTTTTTGCAAAACATAAAACACACACATTGTTTGAAGCTTGCAAAAACAGTTTAATGTAAACTTGTAAAACATTCACTATTCTAAAGTTTCAAACTGTGACTTATTTTAAATGATAATTCCATATTATTAACAGAAAAACAAAACAGTTGTGAGTTGTTTTTAAAGATTGCTTGAAGCTACACATAAAATTCTACATTAAGTTAATTTTATTATCATTGTTTAATAGATTTGATCATTGTTAATGCTGACGTACTAAATTCAGAAGACGTTGACACTGTCCATTGCAAAAAACTCACATTTTCATGAACCGTTGATGTGTTTGTAACTTTGGATTAATTTCTGATTCGATATTATGCGATGCCACCATATCAAATAAGTTGTTTTAATTTGCGCATTTGTGATATATTTATAATCTGTTTGTCTTTATTCATGCTAGAAAATAGTCAATATTGATACGGGCAAAAGCCCGCGAAGCGGGCTTTGACCGTCTAAACATATCGAAATTTAGACATAAAATTAAATAAGAATACCACATATGGATGCGTCTCAAAAAAAATTGCCACGCGACATATATTTTCGTGATGCTATTTATGACCTTGAACAAATAAAAAACACTTTGACATATGCTAAATCACATGTAAAGACATACCTTAGGAAAAATTATATCAATGACATCATAATTGTGTAGCGAATTGCACTAAATATTCTCACATTATTTGTTTTTTTTCGCAACCGTTCCAGAATTAAGCCATTACTCAAATATCTCCCCTGAATACTCATCTTCAGTGGGTATAAGCCGAAGACAGTTTCACTACATATAGTGACAGTCTTTACCAATTACAATTTACGTGAACATAACCCGTCTTAAATATATTGCCTAATCTCAGATTTCTGTCGAATTTATTTGCTTTGATCTTTTCGATATCTTATTGTTATTATTATCCTGACAAATCACAAAAGCTTGTTAAAAAATTATTTGTTTTAAACATTATAGTTGGCATCTCTATTTTTCCAGTTTTATCGCGGTATTTCAATAACGACACCCTACTGTTTATTTGTCAGAATTCGTAACGCATTTTCCATTCGCTCTCAGAAAGAAGTTGTACGTGTGATCATGAGCAATATTCTGGTAAGTTGTCATTGTTATCCATCAGAAACACATTTATTCACAAAATTTAAAGATATTCTGATCTAACTTTTTAGTCTTTTACCTTTAATTTTTAACGTGTTTACACCTTGTCTGCTAGTACTTTACCGATATCCCGAAATGTTACATATCACTATAATAAGTTTAGGCTTAAAACCACAAAATCTGATACCTTTGGATTTTCGTACCACAATTTTATGTAAAAAATCTTCCAGATTCGAAATCAACAAAAAACAAGACATTTATAAATAGTCTGCATTATTTATCAGATTTAAAGATATTTGTTGGTTTTCCGTCTTTAGAAGCTGTTCTGCCAAGGCAAGAGCTGGGCATCTGGCATCACACAGGCCATTATATCCCGCAAAACTGACAGTTTTGGTTTACAGAAATCAACAAAGGAGGGATTCCTGAACTATCAAAGTTTCCAAGTTATACACAGTTATTATCTGTGGTGATTTTTATTGGTTCTGTTGGTTTACTTGGATGGAACATGTGTGAACTTTAATAGAACTTTGAAAAGTCTATATCTGTCTATCTATAAACAAAAATCAGCTATGGTATAATAAGATCAGATGTGCAAACAATGTCAAAGAGTTGTTAAATTAACAATTTGAAGGCAATTATGCTGAAAAAAATATGAAAGTTCCCATGCAAATTTAGTCTGTATATCGACAAGTGTCTGCCAATAAATGTCAAAATAGTAATACAAAACTTACCACAAGTATGTAAAAGCACTAAGTACCTGTTGTGATCATTTTTTTGTAAGATAGTGTACTTCTAAACAGTAGCAAATAGCTTGTTTAGTAAATGCATAATGCAATTAATATGATTTCCTTTATAATTAAACCAATTAGAGTGTCGCCTAGATTCCAGGCGACAACTTTACATGAAAAAAGACATTATCAGTTGCAAGTCCCAGCGAACCAGAGGGTCAATAGCTGGAAGTTGGATCATTGCAACAATGTCTAGCAAGTCTTTAGTTAAAAAATTGCAATTTATGTCCAATAATATACATTCAATTATAGATTAGCATATAAAGTATGTTTGTTTAAAATCTGTCCACTTCAAATACTAAGATGTAATCATTTAGAGGGCTGATACCACTGATACACATGCGCGATAAATAACAATTCAATATATTTTACTAATAGATGCAGTTGTTATGTCCATGTTAACGAACTGCAAAGACTGCATATCTGTAAGATTCAATTTACCGTTAGAAAAAATAAATTTATAAAACAAACACTCAATCTGTAAATAGTTCGTATATAACTGAAACTGAATCGAATGTGTTCTATCCGAGAATGTATCAAGGAACAACATACCGAATAAATTAAAATTATTGTCATTCAATCGCTTATGCATTACTTACAGCAATATTTCTGACTTAGAGCACATATGCTGACACATTCCAATCATTATCGTAATGATATAAATAAAATAACAATAAATAAAGCTAAATAAAAATTGTAAAAAAATGTAAATATCATAAACAAGTCAACAGGAAGACAACAATTTACAACGTCACCGGTTTACACTATTTAGGTCACAATTTACTAAACAATTTCCCTAATTCAATGTAAAAGCGACAACTTTAAGCGAAAATAAATGCAACATTTTACTCAAAGTGACCCCCATAACCTACCTTTTCTCATCGGTCATTCTAAGCTGAATCGATTTAAGCAATAAAAAGATATGTCATGTTCAAACAAGAAAGAACTTGACACAAATCAAAATCGACTGTTTTGGACCTTACATTTTCCGGCCATTTTCCATAAAATGTAACCTTTTTCAGTGCATATTTGTACTTTTGTCTCTAACTTTATCATATGTCTGGGATTATGTAGTGAACATATATTCTTTCCCGTTCAATATCTCCAAGAGATAAAGCCAAAATACGGAATCCGGATAGTGTCATCTATAATCTCGTCCTTCTTCCACCAAGGGCCACACACGACACACGAAGCGATACACGATATTTTGCGCAAACAGTCGCGACGTTGCACGATATTTTGCGCGATAGTCGCGGCGACGCACGATATTTTGCGCGATACACGAAGCGACGCGCGAGAAAGGACCACGAAATATCGCCATTGTGTAAGTAGCCCAAAAGGCAATATATCGTGTTAAATATATCGTGCGTCGCCGCGACTTTCGCGCAAAATATCGTGCGTCGCCGCGACTGTCGAGCAAAATATCGTGCGTCGTCGCGACTGCCGTGCAAAATATCGTGCGTCGCTGCGACTGTAACGCAAAATATCGTGTATCGCGTTCAAAGGGCGACGCACGAAACACGAAGCGACGCACGATATTTTGCGCGACAGTCGCGGCGACGCACGATATTTTATTATTCAAATTTCGCACATATTATCCGAATCTCGTGTAATTCGGTCTAACCTCAGACCGCGACACACGACGCACGAAGCGATACTCGATATTCTGAGCGACAGTCGCGCCAACACGCGATATTTGTACTGTTCAAATATCGCTGTAATAATATCACCTTACGATATTTAACACGACAAATCGCCTTTTGGGCTATATACACAAGGGCGATATTTCGTGGTACATTCTCGCGCGTCGCTTCGTGTATCGCGCAAAATATCGTGCGTCGCCGCGACTGTCGCGCAAAACATCGTGCGTCGCCGTAACTGCGGAGCAAAATATCGTGTATCGCTTCGTGTGCCGTGTGTCGCCCTTGATGAAAGACGGGCGAGATTATAGATGGCACTATCCGGATTCCGTACCAGAACACCAGTCTAAAATGTAAAACATGGCTTCGAGTAAAATACGTGTTTTTTTGTTAGAGAATACAGCCCTACACGAATGGTATCCATTCTGGTCATTTTCAAGGGTGTGTTCATTTTTGTTGATACTTACCAAAATTGGATTCATTCTGGACAATTTCAAGAGGTTAGCCAGCTCTTTTGATACTTACCGAAATTGGATCCATTCTGAACATGTTCAAGAGTGTAGCCAGCCTTGTTGATACTGATCGAATTTGGATCCATTCCGGACAATTTCAAGAGTCTAGCCAGCCCTGTTGATACTGACCGAATTTGGATCCCCTCTGGAATTTTTAAAGAGTGTGCCCAGCCCTGTTGAAAGTGACCGAATTTGACCCATTCTGGACATTAGCAAGAGTGTAGCCTGTCCTGTTGAAACTGGCCAAACTTGGATTTATACTGAACATGTGCAAGGGTGTAGAACGCCTTGTTGAAACTGATCGAATGTGGATCCATTTGGGAATTTTCAAGAGTGTACCCAGCCCTGTTGAAAGTGATCCATTCTGGACATTTGCAAGAGTGTAGCAAGTCATGTTGATACTGACCGAATTTGAATCCATTCTGGACATTTTCAAGTGTTGCCAGCCTTGCTGATACTTACCGAAATTGGATCGATTCTTGACATTTTCAAGAGTATAACCAGCCGTTTTGATTCTGATCGAATTTGGATCCATTCTGGACAGTTTCAAGAGACTAGCCCTACTGAAGTATAATTTCAATTAAGTAATTAACTCTGGTTTTGTATATTCACACAAGCAAAAATTATGATACACGTGTTACAGTGAATAACATAGCTTTACCTTTTTACATACAGGCCTTCACCAAAGCGCTTTGACCACAAGGGCACCCCTGTGTCTTAATCTTTAATTTATTACAGTTTATAGCCAATTTGTGCTGCTTTGATTCATCAGTATGTATTTAAAATGACATAAAAACATTGAACTGGAAAGATTCATCAGCTTTTAAAATTGAATTTTAACAACAGTTTTAGTTCCAATTCAATAAACGGCAATTCGCTTCACTCTTATAATTTTATTAAATCTTTAGTCCATTCTGAACCGTCGAGAAATCGTTCCCTTCAGCATTGTTTGACAGACTTGACGGACAGACATCTTGGAAATACGACTTATTTGAGGTATTGCTGCTGCTTTACGGCAAACTTTAGTGGTATCTAATATTACAAACAACGGTCGACTTTCTAGACTCTATATGCACAACAATAAGATTATATAAACTTTGCAACGCCAACTGGTTGCAGGTGATGCGGCTCAGTGGTAGAGCATTCGCTTGGAATGTGAAGGGCCCCGGGTTCGATCCCCGGCATCTCCGGATGCCTGCAGCTTTTAAAATTAGCAAACAAAACAAAAAATGTACGCAGCAATTTATTTGTCTATATTGTTTTTATAAAACTATTTCGTGCATAATCAACAAAGAACAGATCATACTTCGATAAGACAATGTAAAACATGAATGTCTGATAAAAAGACTTTTGTCTAGAGAACAATAAAAAATATATACTTATTGACGCATTACTTTCACTGAATCAAACACATAGTAAGTTAATTAACAACACTATACAGCGTGGATTAAATAATTCCACATGCCATTGCATATCGATTACATAATTAGTTTTAGAATTATGTATCAAAAGCATTGAAAAAACTGAATACTCAGTATTATTATGGATCTTTTGATTTCGATTATTTGGAAAAGAAAATAGTAATTAGAGACAATACATCAGTGTTGAAATCCAGCAAACAAGGGCTTATCTCGACAAACGACGAAACCATCATCATGTGTATGACGGGGAACGATAAGCTGTTAGAACCACCAGATCAGCAAGATCAAAACTTCTGGTGAAAGGACAGGACAGGACAAAAGCTATATTGAAATTTACAAGTACGACAATAGAAGATACAGATTATAGTGTTGGATGTGAATTGACCTTTGCGACAATTAAATGACTTTCCGGAAAAAATAATTGATATGACATGATTTTGTTAAATGAGACTTTAACCAATAAAAAGCAGTTGAAAATCTGATTTAAAATAATATTCAATTCACACATATTTATAGACATACATCGTTTTTAATTAACAAGGGCCGGCAAGCCACAGATATCTCTGTTTATTATACGACTTCATAAAAATATCAAGTGTCAATCGAAAAAGAACATGATTTTTGCATACAATTGTTAAAATTTGACAGAGCAGTGTCAAATTCTGATTAAAATGGTAATATAAGAGATCAGGATCTCTATTTTGAGAAAACATTGAAAATAATATAGAACACTAATGCAAATGGATATACTTTTATTGTAGGAGATATCAATTAAAGAACTGGCTTAGTTAATATGTTTTTTTTTCAGGTTATTGACTTCAGAATTGAGTTGGTTACTTATATATTTACATATTCTTTTATAGAATGTGTATATGTTCTGTATATATTTGGTATTAAGTTCAAAAAGAAATATGAAATAAACAATATGAAAATGGAACATAAATTATCAAATGTAAATCATGTGATGATTCATATATCGTGCATTGGCGTCACCTCATGTCCTTAGCTTCACATCCTTGGCATTTACCCCATTATATCTGCAAGAAGCCAATGTGTTTATGCATGCAGCAACAAGTATATGTGGAACAGAATCGTTTGATGTCTTTCGCGAATTAATAGGATGGAAATTTGCTCGTCACACAGGGAAAATGCACCGATTTGCTTTACAAAACTACACCATTTCACAACTTATAAAGGTCCTCAAGTTTCCATGTGTTGAAAGTTAATGTACATTTGTGGATGAATTAATCTTCGCTGAATCGCACTACATTGTCCGAGTGTTTAAATATTGTGGAACATATTGGAAAAACAAATGAAAACCTACTCACCATGAAAAATTATCCGTGAAATTTCAAAACATCCGTTCCTTAGCGCCAGACGTGGTATTGGCTCATTTAAAAATGCATCGCAAAAGGAGGTGGCGCTCGTGATTGAGAATCATATAGGGACGCATTCCAATTAAAACATACACAATGCTGCTGGATTTCAAGAAATATTGCCTTTGGTCTTGAGAAGACATTTACGATTATGAACCTAGTATTTTGGTGCGAAGTATTGTTTTGATAGGTATAACTTCATGAAGTCGCAATAGTTAATCGTTGGCTATTTAAATATTAGTCATTATAAACCTCTCCATAAAAAGTAAAGAAAACCATTACTCTTGAATTTTTATTGATAAACATTTTCAATTACTTCTCGCCGAACCTACAAATTGATGTACAAACAACTTAGCATCAAAGGTACAGAAAATAATACAAATATAAATGTCATAATGTGTTAAACATGTTTTTCAAATCATAACAAAAAGTTATTCTGCTGCCCTATAAATATGGCTCGGTTGAAGCTTTTCCCTGTTTAACAACCAAGTTGATTAGGCTCTTAATTGAAGAATATCTTATATATATTGCCAATGCCCATGTGAAGTTACAACGGGTCTCTATCAAAACGATAAATTCTTGTTCCAATGCATATGTAACGCAGATGAACGTCCGCGCAACCTCTCCAGTGTATATACAATGGCATTTTTATAACTCCAACTCGCATATAAGACGTACATAAAGTTGACAGACAGGAATGTATGTGTTAATTAGTTTAGCAATTACAATGGACTGTGGTATTTATCGACAACCTGCAATGCATATCGAAGTCGGTAAGAGAAAGCACACCAGAGAGACCATTAGAAATCGTAGTTGTACCTAACGGGATCTCCCGTTTGGGAGTCTCGTTTGTATCTTTGTTTACCGATAGTTAAAATATCTGTTGTACTAGAGAACGTCGTCTTAAGTAGCTGAATACATTTCAATGAACAGTTATTCGAGTTGCGTTCGTCTTCAATCCACCAAACTACGCATCACATATCTTTGTGGTGACCGTGGCTCAGGATCGGATCGAAGTACAGCCACAGATACTATCGCTCGATTGGTCAATGTCGGCTCGGGTACTAATTACATGAACCCCGGGTACTCTCAAGTATACATACATGTACCCCTTGTACGGTAAATATATACTTAATTGTACCCGGCCGATATTAAACTGTACCCGAGTTGTATTCCCGCCCAAAATTCGATGACGTAAAACGCGCTATCGATTATCTTAAACAAACTTCTCTTTAAAAAACTACATCAACATGCTTTTTTGAGTGTGAGTTTTGATAATATAGATGCCATTTTACAGAAAATTGACATAAATGTGAATATAATTAATTTAAAAAAATGGCCGACAACGACCGATTCAGCGTTAAATTTCCCGGGTACGTTTTGGTATACTTACGGTATCCGGGGTACAAGTAAGTATACTTAAGAGTACCCGGGGTACATGTAAGTAGTACCCGAGCCGACAATGACCAATCGAGCGATACTATCACGAGCAAAAAGACCAGCAACAACGAGATAGGGAAACGGAAATGTGTTCAATTAAATGATTGCTTGAGGAAATTTTGGGAAGGGAATCTAAAAAAAAAGAAACGACAACGATATCTTAAAGAATTTTAGATGGTTTTGTACCGCTTTAAAACGTTAAAATATGAATATACACATAAAGAATAGATGAAGAATTTAACACAGTTTTATGTGTTACAGGAATAAAGAAATTAAGAACGTTCACACTCATCAGAATATTGGAAGAATTTTACATATGCTTATTATAAGAGTAGAGAAATAATGAACGTACACCTAAATAAGAAAGTATTCTTAATTGCGTAATGCGTGAGACAAACAATACAAAAAAATGCCAGGTGTATATATTCATCATGTTCAGTACTTAGTATTGTATATATCTGTTTTATTTAGTTCTGTAAAATATTCTTTTAAACGTAATCTTCTGGTAAAAAGAAAAACTTCTTCCGCTAATTTAACTTTATCATGAGATTTTATACGAGGACAGATGCCTAAACCTTTTCCTAATAGAATGTATTCAGTGTCTGATAATATACGGTCTGATAAATTTAAAACTGCTTCCTTACCCTGCTGAATGTGGTTCTTTCTTTTCTGAAAGAGACATATATCTTGATGTTTACATAGAAGCCATTACAAATGAAATTCTACATAATGATAAATACTGTTATTTAAAAAGCCGACAAGTCAAGTACTATTGTAGTAACTAATAAAAATAAATATATTGAAGAAGTTACTCGTCAATTAAACGATGAACAGTGAACAAAAACCAACACAAGTCAGCGAACGAAAATATCCAAAATTGTTTTGAAGATATAAAGAACAACAACCCCGGTATAAGTAAACAACTAATTTGATTCCAACTAATATCCGTAATCCCCAATTCTACATGTTGGATAATAAAAATAATAAGATCATATAAATGAAAATTTCATGGATAATGATCGCTTTTAACGGTTTTACGATTTGTATTCGACAGAAAATGAATTGAAAAAAGATCGTTCAGAAAACGATCATAAACAGGAAAAAACGAATTGCAATCGATTATCGGTCGTTTCCCTTTCCCTCCGTACCGAGTTTGATTTGAATTAGTATAGTGTAACCTGTAGTGCGACCGTAATATTTGTACAAAGTTTATGTAGACACCGGCGCTTATAAATTTACTTCCTTGGAAAATTTCGTCTGCAAAACTTAACACGGACGGGCTAGGAAAAGTCCAATAACGGCACGCGCGCCAAATATTATACGATTCGTTACACGACCCGGACAGCAAGGGGACTTCTTCAGAACATCAGTGGTTGTCCGTCAGAGATGTCTGCTCTCTACCGTCCTGTTCAACCTTTATCTTGAAAAGAGAATGCAGGAGACTCTCCATGACCACCAGGCACCACACCTCTATCTCCTCGGTGGAAGACCCATCTCCAACTTGAGATTCGCTGATAAGATTGACCTCAAGGGTGGCGCCAGCAGTGAACTTCAAGATCTCACCAACATACTATGAAAGAGCAAGAGCATACAGTATTGGAGGTCAGCACCAAAAACGCACAATTCTTGGGCACAATCGCACAATTCTTGGGCACAATCATGTTCATGGATGGTACCAGTACTGCTGAGGTCCGAATAACAATTGCCATAGTGACTGCAGCGATGGCAAGACTGACACAATAGTCCAGCACAATAATAGTACCATTTGTCAATTGATACAAACAACAATTGCCTATGTGAATGTATATATATATATATATATATATATATATATATATATATATAATGACTTTCTTAATTGGAATAAGAATTGATTATTGTGGTCCACATTATGGTCAAATGGTTACTTAATTTTGCCACCTTTTACCACCATTTAGGGGACTTAGGAACTGTTATTAGGGCTGGAAGGGGCTGGAAAAACTCAGGAAAATATGGCGTCCTGCTTACCTCACTAACGCTCAACTCTCTTCAATTCCTGCGAGACGCACCAGGGCCGCAAGTAGAATTTATTGCCCACAAGAAACTAATCCACTCTGGTTCCCGCCTCGTAGAGCCTGGTTCCAGCTACCAGAGTAGCGAATGCTACACTCCTTGTGGTTTCATCTCGTCCAGAAATATAGGTAAGTTTTGATCAAATTGTCAAAAACTAATGGACAAATAGCTTTGTCAGAAAAAACTATTTGTTAAAAAAAGCTTGTAGTGAAAACTAATTCACATAAAATCTTACTGTTGCCACATGTGAGTGAAAGGTCCCTGTTGACACATGTGAGTGAAAGGTCCCTGTTGACAAGTATCCTACCGTAACCCAAATTCGACGACACCGAAATTCGACGATGTTTTGTTTTTATCGCGTCATCGGAAATCACGCCTGATTTAAAAGGTGAAGGTCGTTTCTGTTTTTCCCACGGTCTACTTCCGCTTTACGCTCCCGATTATTTCCAAAAATAATGGAGATTAAACAGGTAATTCGCATGTTTTTCAACGAATTAGCTCTGATTATTCAGGGCTCAACATTAACTTAAAACCAACTTGCCCTGCCGGGCAAGTACTTAGAAAATCTACTTGCCCTGAACGTAAAGCCACTTGCCCAAACATGAAATATCACATTAACTGTAAACCATTAGCTGTAAACCTCATATGTTTTCATAAAGATGAAAATGATACACCACAAAACCTTTTTTTTATTTTTGCACATTTAACAAAATTATTACAGTAATTAAAGTCTAATTAAAGTCTTAATGTAGATTTGTGCCAATATTTGATTATTATACATTGCTCCTAACGATTCATCATATCTCAACCATTCAAACTCACTTTTCCATTATGGTAAAATGTTGCGTTTTCGTTTCAATTCGCACTTTTTGGCACTTTCCGATGATTTTTCTGTGCATTCTTCATTGGATTTTGCAGACTGAAAGCCGAAGCTAAATAAACTAGACATTTATCGTCTGCTAAAAGTACTGTAAACAACATTGAACATGTGAACCATAACACAAATGTCAATTGGCGTAAAGTAATAGATTGTTGACAATGCATGTCGCAAAATATGAAATATGTATATACCGAAGCTATTTGTTGTTGTTTTTATATAGTTATAATTTTAGTCGTTTTCTTCGTGACTGAAAAAAACAACGATGTTATTTGTAACTGAATAGTAATAAAAAAGATAAACACAATAGCATTTGAAAGCCGATGTTTGGAATCCCAAGCCATTTACGTTGTTTCTAAAAATAAGTTTGGAAATGCAAGCCCACCATGCTTAGTTAGTTGGGACTTCTGCAAACAACAATCGCCAAGGTAAATACGTGCATTAGGCAAATCGTTTGTGATTATTTGTACTATTTAACCACAGAAACACACGGTTTTCTTTGTTCTTTTTTGCACTTGCCCGGGCGGACAACTAGATTATAAAATAACTTGCCCGGACCCAACTTTTACTTGCCAGGGGCAATCGGACAACCGTTAATGTTGAGCCCTGTAATTACTTTTCTCCACATCTGACTATATAATGCCTTCATACATGTATAAACCCGTTTTCTTACTGAAATGGTTCGTAGTACACTTCATCGCCTGCCATTGATAGTAAAGATAGTAACGAGAGCGCCGATGGCGTTAAAAGCATAGGTGCAAGATACAGGGAAGAATGGCGTCACGTGGTATAATGTAGTTCGATATCGCCATCCGCGAATTTCTCAAATCAATAATTTCAAACAATTACCGACTATTTAAATAGATAATCTTTCCATTTACATCAGTGTTTGAAACGCTTATGAAAAATAATTATCCAAGCCTTTCAAAATTTAAGCACAGACAGATCTGTATCGAACTATTCTTTTCACAAATGAAAATAGACGCTACCCTATTCGTCTGCGTCAAGAATTTGTCGTAAAACTTGTGGTAAGCGTTAGATGCAGACGTGCACAACAGATTGAGTTCTGAATACAGATTTCTGAATGCAGATTTTTATAGAAACCCCTCAAAGCAGTTACTTTCCTTGCTTCGCCCGGTCAGTAACTTCTAGTATAAGGGAGGCCACTGCGTAGGAGATTGAGATTTATAGTGCAGAAAGAATTGTTTTACGAACGAAATTTGTTTTAGGTTATAAGAAGATTTTTTGACATAAAACGGTCTTAGAAAAATTCACTAAAAACGGTGTCAGCAATATTCTTGGAAGAAAACGTTAGAAAAACGTTTCCAAAAAAAATTGTAAGAATGACCATATACTAAATTAAATAGATATTTTGTCTGATTTTTGATCAGGTAAGGCTTCATAAAGGGCAACCGATCGATGTGGATTTTCGAAATGTGGTATATACCATAAGCATAGGTGCGTAAACGCACCTATGCTAAAAATCACATGCTATGACGTCACTTGCTCAACTCTTGGAAAAATACGGAAGCGCATAATTGACTAATTAATTTAGAATACCAAGCACATAATTTGCAATGGAGGGCATTTTGGTTATCAGTTTTTTTATGCCCCCCCTTCGAAGAAGAGGGGGTATATTGCTTTGCTCATGTCGGTCGGTCGGTAGGTCGGTCGGTCGGTCCGTCCACCAGATGATTGTCAGACGATAACTCAAGAACGCTTGGGCCTAGGATCATGAAACTTCATAGGTACATTGATCATGACTCGCAGATGACCCCTATTGATTTTGAGGTAACTAGGTCAAAGGTCAAGGTCACGGTGACCCGAAATAGTAAAATGGTTTCCGGATGATAACACAAGAACGCATACGCCTAGGATCATGAAACTTCATGGGTAGATTGATCATGACTCGCAGATGACCCCTATTGACTTTGAGGTCACTAGTTTTACTTGTTTTCAGAATACTGATACAAAAAGAGGCCCATATCGAAGTTGCTATGACCAGGCAGATTTAAAATTGGCTTATGATGCAGTGATGATAAATCACATGTCTGTGCAGAGAGCTGCCACTACTTATGGGGTACCAGTTACTACACTAAAAGATAGGGTCCATGGTAACATCCCAATAGATAATGTGCAGTCAGGCCGCACCCAGTTATTCTCAAAAGACCAAGAAACCATGTTTGCCCGGCATTTGAATTCCATGGCAGAGGTCGGGTATGGATATTCACGAACAGAAGCTATTAACCTGGCATCTGACTATGCGGTCTACCTTGGCCTCAGAGATAAAGATCACCCTCTCACTCTCAGATGGCTATACAAATTCCTGACGAGATTTCCTGAATTGTCTGTCAAAAAGCCTCGCAGTCTTGAGTCTGCCCGTGCCAGATGTGCCACCAGAGGTGCAATTTCGAATTACTTCACGGAGCTTAATAAGATCCTGAGTGAAAATGATTTGCTGAGTCAGCCAGAAGCAATTTTCAATGTTGATGAGAAAGGCCTATCAGTCAACCACAAACCCCAAAAATGATCACTAATGCTGTATACAAGGCCAAGGCAATAACATCTGGAAGGTCTCAAACAGTAACCTTGATTGGAGGAGCCAATGCCATGGGTAATCAGGTACCACCATTTTTATCTTTCCCTGCAAGCGAATGTTACCTGAATTACTGCAAGGTGCTTCCACTGGAGCTACAGATGTTGTTTCCAAAACGGGTTGGTCAAACACTGATATCTTCAGCCAGTACATGAGGGAGCATTTAGTGAAGTATTTGCCACCCCACAATGCCAAATCCCCAGTGCTTGTCCTCTATGATGGTCATAAAAGCCACATATCACTGCCACTGATTCAATGGGCCAAAGAAAACCATATAATTCTGTTTGTCTTGCCTCCACATTGCAGCCAATTGCTCCAGCCATTAGACATTAGTTGTTTTGGCCCATTTGAAGTTTTCTGGAACTCAACATGCCATGGCTACATGCGAGAATCTGGTGGACGAGTCGTTAACCGATATGATGTGTGCAGATTGGCATGCAAGGTATATTCCAACACTCTGACACCATCCAATGTTCAAGCAGCCTTCAAGAAGAGTGGAGTATATCCTCTGAACCCGGATGCTGTGTCAGACCATGACATTGCCCCATCATTGAGCTTTCCAGCTGCCAATGAAAGTGACAACAGCAAAACCAAACAGCCTGAAACCAAAGTTGTTACAACTAACACTGATGCAGCAAACACATTCCTGAACAACAGAGGTGGAAACATTTTGGAAAATGTTTAGGCTGCTAAAACTAGAAACACCCTCAGCAAAGTTGTAGGAGGCAAGGCAATCACTAATGAGGATGTAATAACAAAAATACAAAATCACATTCACTCACAGTCCACATCTGTGAAAAGAAAATTTATTCCTCCATTTAAAGATCACCAAACACACCAGACAGAAACCTCTAGAATCAATAACACAAAAGGGAAACAGCCACAAACTCAACACAAAAAAGTGAAGACAATCACTGCCGTGGATTCAGATGATGACATTGAATCTGAAGAAGAAAAGTGTTGTGTATGTGGAAAATTCTATCCTGAAAAATCAGATTATGACCACATAAAGATAGTTCAGTGGGGACAATGTGATACTTGCAACAAGTGGGTCCACTTGAAATTCTGCACAAGAGTGAAAGTACTCAGAGGTGGTGATAGTTTTCTCTGTCCAACAGACTGTCAACCATGAATGAAGAAAAAAGAAAAGTTCTAAAATACCTTATTTTTGTACAATTATTATTTTTGTACAATTATTAGTTTATATTGATTAAAATATCACGAATAGTATATTACATTACTTGAAAAAAGTTCATATTTTCAGTATATTCAGTCATAAAATTTCGCGATGTGAAATCGAAAGTACATTGCGAAAATAGGTGACATAACGAGATACACACTATACATAACGCAAGTAGATTGATCATTTTATATAAAATATATACAATTCACTACCAACCCATGCGAAAGACAAAAAAAACTTACAGGACATGAGGTCCTATAACTTTTAAAATTTACAGGACCTCACCAGATTTTACCGGACCTTGTTCTTCTTTAACCAAATACCAGAGAATACCTTTAATAGAGTTTATTTGTATCATTATTCTGTTCACAATGTTTTACAATTCAAAATACATCATTAAATTGAAGCCATGGTCTGTCCTTTTTCCAAACCTCTTGAAATCCTCTTTTGTCACGTTTTTCTACTTCATAAGCCTTCCATCTCTTTTTATTTTCCTCTGCCCTTTGGTCAATACTCACCTGGCTTTTTCTTTTTTCGCCAGACTTAGCCCCGTCAAAAAAACGTAGCAATGAAAAGGACATTATAAGTCTGACAGTGACACACGTTACAGCTAGTTTTAGTGTTTAGTTAAAAAATAATAAACAGGCTCAGAAATTAATAGATTAAGACTTTACACAAATAAAAGGTATTGCAAAAATGTTAAACAAATACAATATAAACAAAATAACCTGATAAAAAATACACGTATTCGCAACCGGTTGAAGTGCTGATTTTCGCTTTCAATGTTGACACGGAACAGGCAAAGGTCGTATGGTTTCCCGCTTTTGCTTTACGATCATCACGAGGATTGAAACCAGTAAAATTCATTTCAACCAATCAAAAATTTGTTGTGTCGCTGACGTCACAAAACAATGCGCAGTATTTGACAGGTTCAAAGAATAGCACTACGAGTTTGTTATGTCACAAGTAAAGATAGCAAGTTCGACTGGTTTGTAACAAATCTTTTTATTTAATCTTCAAACAGTCTATCAAAGTAGATTAATTCATACCAGTCAGTTTTTTTTTACATATTCGTAGTTTCATTTTCATTTCCAACCAAGTTTTACTTATTGTTTTTTTCTTTTCGGACACGAGGACCACCAGTTTCGGGAAAGATACCGGACCTCAGCAAATTTTATCGGAAATGTCCGAGGTCCGACGTCTTTCGCATGGGTTGTCACTACGCACAAATTGCATTCCAGGATTTACCACGAAAATGCGTTACAAACAGTTTAGTATTATACCAATTTCGCATGATGATTATCGATTAATAAATAAATATTTTATACAATTTTCTTAGGAGTGTTGTTCGATTGTTTAAGTATACATTCCTTTCTGAGTCTGACATTTATTTTGAAAATCATCATTTTTAAGTCTTGTTAATGTATGACATCATCAGATAGAATTTTAAATAGCCCGAAGAGATTTTCAATAGCCCGAAAAGACTTGGGTGTTGATTGTGCCTGTTTGGCTTGAATTGCTTTCCAATTATTAGAAGAATTTTCGTGTAGCTTTATGCCATCAATGCGGAGGTATGATGAGCCTTTTATAAATGCATTGTCATCGTTACTGGGTCCATATAATTCAATGCATAATTGACACCGCATCAATTGCGTTTCAGGATCGTATTGCAGCCATTCTCTACCTGATTGCTATGATTTTTTAAATGTCCGAACTCGCTTGACTTTGTAAGCTTTCTTAGCAGATTCAGCGTCGGTCTATTGCTTACGTTTTTTACTTGGTAGCGCACCGCGGTGGTATTTAAGTTGGCTTAACGCCATCTTGAGCGCGATTTTAACGCAATAATTTTTTTTAATGAGTCATCATACAACGAGAATAGCCGTATAGGTCGGTTAAAACCGTTTAGAAAAAGAAGCTTATATTTTTGTGAAACACGGACGTGTTGATTGGCTAACGACTTGTGCTGACTACTTGCATTGATTACTTTATAAACCCGAAGTGCCAGCGGTGTTCTTTTATGTTTTTCACTTTGTTTACAATTTTACGTTCAAATATTCAATCGACCGGTCGGGCTATTTAATATGCATTTATGATCGACCGACTGGAATATATATATACCATTGATTTTACCAAGAATCGACTGGGGCTGCGGGCTTATTCAAAGACTGTGACATTACTGTAGTACTGTTTGAAGTCAAAATGAAACTTTTTCAATTGTCATTCACAATGCAACAAACAATTTTGGATTAAAATTGAAAACATAAGGACCTGTAAAACTGTTGTGATTGGTGGTCTAGGAAAAGCATTCTAGCATTTATACTCGCTATATTTTATAGCCTGTGCCTTTTTGAAAAAAGCGTGATAGACCATTATAAATTACATTATTAATATACTAATTTGGGATATTTTGGGGAAATTTTGGTCAAATTTGTGAGAAAAAGTGTTACATTTTGCAATTGGGAAACAGCCTTTTTTACTTTTTCAATTGGGAAACCGCAGAGCCTGTAAGAGGCTGTAATTTTGGAAAAAAAATCACTGCCTCCTTACCCAACAAAAAAGTTTTTACAAATGTTGTCATACAATAATAAGTCATGTTATTCAAATGCCCTAAAGATGATACTTATATGATGTCTAGAGTTTGCTTATTCCATTAGATTTATTTAAAGACATGCTCACAAATTATTATGGTGATGTACATCAACTGCTTGTGAGCCTATAAATAAATGCAAGAGGGTAAATCACTGTTTATACTACAAAGTGAAGCTACATGATTGTGTGGGTGAAACTATGTAACAAGGTCAAATCATAGAAACACTTGAACAATGTGCTGAGGTCACAGTTTCTAGTGAATAGTAGTGATCTTCATAACACTTGGTCAGAATTATATGCAGAATATCTAGGTCAAATTTTGCCATTAAAAACTCAGTGATTCAAAATATCATAGACATTAGTATTAGAAACACTTGGTAAACAAATGTTCATGTCATATATTGAATTTACCTTTTACTGCATGTTCAACTTTATAATCTAGGCCAAATTTGAAAGTGGGTCATGATAGTAAAGTAAAATCTTGGTCACTAGGTCAAATCCTTAAAAAATACTCATGTCTATCATTCTAGAGGTATCATTTTTCATTTGAATTTTTTAAATGTTGGTAAGAAAGTTCTTCATCTTATCTACAATATCATTGTTATAGACCTCGGTCGAATGCTAGGTATCATGCCAATATTAAAGAAAAGAAACAGTATTTTTAAGTGATTCATATAAAACTTTGTCAGAATGTTTATCTCTAATAATATATATTGTCCGAAATTCAAACTTGAACAAAATCTTACACTCCGGACATTTAAAAAATGGGAAATATATCAATGATAAATGTATTTTGTGAACTTAAATAACCTGTTATGGTTAACTTTTTGTTGGTTTAATAAAAAAATGTGCAAAACAAGGTTAACTTTTATTCTGTATTTAAAATTTATCATTGTTTGATTCCAAATCAGGGCTATAGCACTGGCCCACAATTTCTTTGAGCCAATCAGTTTTCGTTTTTTCGGCGCACGAAAACTGGTTTTGAAATAATAATATATACTATTAACTTGTTAATATATTCTTTTAATGACAACAAGGGCATATCACATATCATAACATAACATGCAGTTTTCAATATAGAAATAATGATTAAAGTACTTGTCGAAGTACAAACCAGGGATCATATTTTTTTCGGTTTTGTCGGTCCTAGACCGATTGGGGTCATGAAAGACCGATTGAAAATCCCAAACAGTCGGTCCGATTCTGTTTGCTATTAAAATTCCCGTGTCATGAAATCGATTAAACAGTGTACATGCTAACACACCCTAATGACATTCTTATCTCGATTAGGTGTAATAAACCATTCGCTGCAGTCTCTAAACCGGTCAGGACCGGTTTATTGCACGTCAGACCAAGAATCACTTGTGAACAGCGGATTAAAGACGCATCCGAAAAGACGCGTCTGAATGCACGCGCTGTAACTAAACAAAACATGCCGATACATTTTCCACTAGCGTAATAATCAGGTAATATAATTATGAATGAAAGTCGCGGATCTGATCGACAGAACAGCCGAAAGTTATTTTAATGGGCGGAACTTCACATAAAATAGTACGCAAGAAAAATAATATACATTGAATAAATCTTTAGTAAAACCGTGTTAGAATCGAAATAATTCGTTTACTTTATACTTTGTTGTTGAATAACTCACGACCGGAAAATTAGATGAGTGGTTTCAAATGCTTCGCTCTCGTGATTAAATCCCTACGCATCTAAACTATCGGCTGTGGGTTATTTGACAACAAATTATTTCTTAATTATTTGGTTTGTTGTCAGTAGCCAACCTACGCACAGACATTTGTTTGGTTCAGTACATGTTTGTAAGCTATTATCGAGTCGACAACCATTTAAAACATCGGTATAAACTTACACAGATTAATAATATTGACAACGACAAAAAAGTCTGATAAAACAGCACACGAAACAACAATGAAATACCAAATGATTAAACCAGTTGAGAAAACTCGTTCCGTTTAAAAAAAATACTCAAGGGAATTTAACTTGTACATGTATTATACCACCTTCATGAATGGCAAAATCAATGGTATATATATATATATATATTAAAGTTCACCTGCCGCGGTTTTAAAAACCCGTAAAACACCTTTATTTATCGAATTTAGTGCATATCTAAACTATTTCGCTCCTCACTTCATTTCAAATACGGTGTTATTAGCGAGAACGAATAGAACAAAGTCGGATTTTTCACACATTCCGATGTTCTCGCCATTTTCATTCAAACCGGAAGTGACGTAACAGGCACTCAATAACGACTCAATTACGAGCCGGCATAATAAATGGATTCGGATGTATTATATCTTGCAACTTTAGTTAAAAAATTGTTGAAAAATGGAAGATGATAGCGATTACGATGAGTTTTCCGTTCAACCGTATATGTATGAGCCAGAATTGAGTGACAGTCAATCAGATTTTTTCTGATTCTGACTCGGACAGCGAGGAAAATTTTGCCGATGCCCAAGACGACCATCGTGTTGGGAATACGGATTGGTAAATATATAATTTTGTTACATGCAGGTGTCGGCAAAAAAAAAATAAATTCTTTGATTGTTATTCTACAGTACAAGCTTGTTGAATATGACTAGGTTGTATGGTCTAATTATTGTAATTAGAACGGATACTTGAACCTGTTCTGATTAGGAAGGAATGTTTGTATTGCAATTCGACGTATTTCTTTTATTTTCAGGTGTGCATGTTCATGTTGCACACCATATCGTGTGCAGATTGAGTGCAAATGCTGCACAGAATACCCAGAGCTGATGGAAAGGATGGACGAGGCAGGGGTAAAGTGCATAACTGAGCACACTGGCTTCAAAGCTAACTGTCTACATCCAGATGTCATTGAAGTTTCGTTTTATGAGTTCCTTGATGTAAATGGTGCCATCGGTGATGAATAACCAATACATGAGTAAGTTGTCATTAATTATTAAAAATGTTTATGAAACCAGGACAGATTGTTTGTAAAGAAAATACACTGTAGACATTAAATAACACAATGTTTTGTGTGAACTTGTCATTTGTATTTCATACTGTAAATATGTTTTGATACAAATAATAAAACAAGCAAATTCGTTGAATTGATATCCCCCGCCTATATACTTCTGGACACAAAAGTGTTATATTTGACACTAAAAAAGCATTTTTTTGAAGATACAAAGGGCCATAACTCTGTTATTATCAGATGGTGTACAATGCCATTTGGCGTGCATTAACCTATTATCAATATATGTACTCATACCAAGTTTCAATGAAATCCGCAAAAGCACTTCCAAGATATGGCTCCGGACACAAAAGTAACGGACAGACGGGCAGCCGGACGGACAGCCGGACAACGCCAAACAATATCCCTCCGCCTCTGGCGGGGGATATATACTCGTACCAAGTTTCAATGAAATCTGCCAAAGCACTTCCAAGATATGGCTCCGGACACAAAAGTGCATACAGTAAAAAGCATTTTTTCAAGATACAAAGAGCCATAACTCTGTTTTTAACAGATGGTATACAATGCCATTTGGCGTGCATCATCCTCTTATGCATATATATACTCATACCAAGTTTCAATGAAATCCGCCAAAGCACTTCCAAGATATGGCTCCGGACACAAAAGTGCAGTACGGACGGACAGCCGGACGGACGGACAACGCCAAAACAATATCCTTCCGCCTCTGGCGGTGGATAAATAACAAAAAGACAACAATTTTAATCAACATTAAAATACGCGTGTATACAAGATGACTGGGTTATCTAATTGTAAAATGAAGTATCAATTTGCTACACAATGATTTTTGGTTTCTTACAAATGCCAGTTCCTTATTATTTTTCAACATTTGAAATAAAAATATAAATACAAGCTGTTTAATTTTTTAAAAAGTACACTAGAATAACAACCTGCTACAACATGATGTGAAGTTGCTTACAAAATCTGATTTCTGACATATTTTCAGTAAAATATATATTATATAATATTATATTCAAGCTGAATAAGTTTGTTAAACTGTAAACTTAAGTAAGAATCTGCCACAGCATGGCTTGTGTAATTGTCAAGTTGAAAAGTACCTTTGTTTTACTAAACATACTAATATTTATCATAATGGTATCCTTATACATTTATAACTTCAGAGTATACAGATACATTGCATATAGAAGACTGGCTCGTTGGATTTGGCACCGTCAGAGCAAGAAGGATCGACGACCTCTTCCGTCATGCGCTGTGGCAGCCAGAGATTTCCGTCCGACTCATACATTTGATTTGCTTCGCCAGGGATGGAAACTAACGTTTTACAGTTGGTTGCCCACATGGACAACCATCTATAGTTTTTTGGTTTCCCATCGTAAGCCTCAACGCGCCCAGTACTATGTACATGTAGTGTCATGTGTAACCAATACTTTCTTTAAAAGTAATAGATAACTATACAACAAAACGGGCAACCACTAATTTCCATCCCTGTTCGCTAATTAAATCGCGAACGATGGTTCTGCACAGCCTCTGTTTTCAGGATTCTGTTTGCAGATGAAGACGGGTGGCGGTGAAAACAGAATGTTGCCAGAGGCAGCCCTTGCATTGGCATCGCTCTTGTACTCCTCTTTCATCCTAAGCAGCTCTGCCATTAGTTCATCAACATAGTCTGAAAGTTATATTAAAATAAACTATAATTATTGATAAATTGTTCCTTCTTATTAGAGAATAATAAACAATGAATGTTTTTTGTATTGTTGTCGTCAACCATGTACTACAGAAATCTATTGCTTTAAGAAACCAAACATTTTGATAAAAGATTGCATGTAAACTCATGTATTTATTTTGATATTTTAAATAATTTCAATATCTGTTCAGAAAAAGAGACTTGTATCAAGATTATTCTAAAAACTCAACAAGTTCAACATGCAAATACATTTAATGTTGTTTTACATTGAGAATAATCACCAGATTTTAGAATCATAATTTCTAAATTTTGTTTCAACATATTGGACAAGTTCAGGTGATTTCTGTAAGCTGTAATGTATTTTTTTTATGTGCAAAAAAAAATTCTTCAACAAGATAATTCAATATTGCTATCTGTGGTTATTATTTATACAATAAAATTCATTATGAATACATTACCATAAGTGCAATTCTCTTTAACTGCTTTAACCACATGGTGTCCAGCCTTGTACTTAGGATAGGAGAGTTCTTTCCCTGTGGTTTGACAGTGAATCCCTTATGTTCTGTTGGTCGAAATACAACCGTCTGAAATGATGAACATTTTGAATTTTTCAGAAAAACACAATGCTCCCTGCTGCGCCACTTTGAAGCATATATTTGACATTTGACCTTGAAGGATAGCCTTGACCTTTCACCACTCAAATTGTGCAGCTCCGTAAGATACACATGCTTGCCAATTATCAAGTTGCTATCTTCAATATTGCTAAAGTTATGACCAATTTTAAAGTTTTTGGACGGACTGACAGACGGACGAACTGATGGACAGTTAAAAAACTATATGCAACCCTTTGGGAGCATAAAAAAATAGAAAGTTTCCCCATGTATAGAAACAGAAAATAAAGAATACAAACTATATCACAAGAATTGAGGATTTTTTTTCAAGCCAATGTAAATATGTAACTCCTATCACATAAAAAAACAGGCTGTTTGGAAATAATTAAACACCCTTATTAATAATTGACATTGTTTGGAGATTGTTAAACAAACTAATTATTAATTGACATTATTACGAACCTCAGATGTCTGTGATGACTGCGAATACACATTATCAAAATGTGATTCAGGATCACTGATCCGAACAGGCGACTGTTCACAAGACATTTCTTCACAGACATCTGGCTCTTCCACACATGATGAATATGGGTCCTACAAATAATTGTCATGTTACTTTTTATAAATTCACACAGAATAATGACAGAATGACACAAATGTTTATATCACTTAATATAAGCCAAACTATGCTATTGAACTTTGAAATAATATGTGTCGCACTCTGAGAAACTGGGCATAATGCAGGTGCGTTAAGTGTTGTCCCAGATTAGCCTGTGCAGTCCGCACAGACTAATCAGGGATGACACTTTCCGCTGGAATGGTATTTTTTGTTTAAAGGAAGTCCCTTCTTACTGAAAATCTTGTTAAGACGGAAAGTGTTGTCCCTAATTAGCCTGTGCGGACTGCTAATATGGGACGACACTTTACGCACAGGCATTATGCCTAGTTTTCTCAGAACCTGACAAATATATTGCAATCATTAGCCTTTGAGTGGTAGTGGGGATAGTCTGATCAGTTTCCTTTTTGGATTTTGAAATTGAAGGGTGCTAATTCTTAAAAGAGCTCTTCAGTGCACAAAGCCATATTATCTCATTTGCATAATTTTAATATAAAAGCATGTGTTTCATTATAATTACTAAGTAAATATTTCTAATAAAATGATTGTTAATTGAAAACACAATTTCTATTATAAATGAAACTAGTTTCAGTTTGAACATTTATATTAATTTATTGATAAATACAACTTCCTTTATAATCATATGATAAAATCCACACAAGAGCATGGTGTAGGGTATAGTGAGACCTTGGGTGGGACTTGGAACTGCACCCCTTGGTTAGCTAAGCAAGGGCACTGGTCTGATAGTAATACATTTTATGATTGTTTGTTGATTTAATTGGGCTAGGAATAATCTTTTATCTTGAAACCATACTGTGTTCTACCATAATCTTGTGATATATCCAAAGATAAGGCGCTATTCAACAACCAAATAGCCATAAACTCCATGACACAGTTCTGTATGGATTAATACACAACACTGGTAACTGGTGTCAATTTGACTGGTAACCATGGACATTCTTGAAACTTAAGAAACTAAGAAAGCAATCATGTGCTTTGTTATATTTAATTGAATCTAGAGAATATTATTTCAGAGAAATGCCAAGCTGTTCATTGTTTAAGAAATAATAAATTGTACAAATAATTACAGTCCATGCACAAAACCCTTCTCAATTTACATTTTTATCTAAATAATTCAATACAGCATGCTGAATGGTGTTAGTAAATACTATTAATATTTTTATTAATACTACAGTATTCAAATTTACTTTTACAATGTCTTTTAATCATCTGTGTAATAGACAGTACTTTTTTTATTTTGTTCAATATATCAGTATAAGAAAGTTTACATAATTATTGTTTTACCAGCACTTTGATTCTCTCATACTTTCTTATCTTATGGAAATGTAATTAAAATAAGCCCAATATTATTTTTATACTTTGAATATTTTTGGTGAGTTAGCTAGTCTTATTTATTTATCAAATGGAATGTTTTTGTCAGTTTTAAAGCTGTTCCACTGATTAACCTATTTTTCCTTATTAATAAGAGAAGTGTTTTAATTAATTGTTTGTCACTAAGCCATTGATTCATACATGCATACAAATATAAGAAAATTTTGAAAAATATATATTAAAAGGTAAAATAATTAGGCATATCCATACTGAGCATAAGGCTGTACATGATCGAACCCATGTGTGCCCCAGCATTCCTTATAAACTGACTAGACTTTTAACTCTTAACTTTCAGTGCAGGAACCGAATTTTGAGGCTCTAGGAGAAGTGCCCCCCCGGAGAACTGCCCCCCCAAAGATTTTTCACTGGGCGGAGAACTGCCCCCTCACTTTTTTTTATAGGGCGGAGAACTGCCCCCCTGCTGATTAATAAGGGGCGGAGAACTGCCCCCCTGTCAGAATTGAGGACCCGGAGAAGTGCCCCCTAATTAAAGAAATTTCGCAGCGATATATAAAGCGAGTATTATAATGACAATAACGCCAGTAACTTTCTTGCTATTATGTATGGAAATTGAGTGAAATTTCAAAAGTAATATAAAGTTGTACAAGTAATAATAGTTATAAAACGGCAAAAATACCTGCCTCGGCCTGGACGTCGCCATCTTGATAATCACGTGATTTTCGTCAATGTGAACAAAGAAAAACAAATAACATTTTGCTAATAAAAAGTTTTCGCGGCAGAATTATTTGATATTTTCCCCGTAATAAAAACAAAAAATTAGCATGCAATTTAATCCATCCTTATGCAAGCTGAAAACAATAATTTATTTGTTTGTTTTCGCCAATTACGGATTTGGACGGTTCAATATAATAAACCCGTATGCGGCTTTATTCAAAGCTAACAAGTTCTTAACAATTAAGGTCGGTCCGGTCTACCAATTAAAAGATTAAAAGATCGCTAATGGTAACAAGTTCTCTGTCTGCCTAATTAGCTGCTAATTAAAGCAACTGTTACCGATTTTGTTTGATTGGCATGTCGACATGATCTGCTCAAAATGCAAACTGTTGCCGTAATATGTATAAAATGCAACGTAAAACATACCTATATAATAACTATGAGGAATTAATTTGCCGCCACAAGTGTAAATACACAAACTTTCGTGCGGTTAATGTCATTTTTTGCAAAGTCGGAGTAAAACATACTTATAAAATACATTTCTACTTTATTTCCAGGTCCGAGTAGCAGCGGGTACTACCGAGACCATAAAGAGACATATGCGTGCTAAGAAGGCAGGGCAGACACCGAAGAACCCTGAGAAACTCGAGGACATACCAATTCCATTCCCGGAGGCCTACAGGACCAAACTGATCTACGATAACGAGTCCACGCGTAGTAGGATGCTGGTGTTTGCCTCTGAGGCTGGGTTGGGACTTCTTGAGTCGGCGACAACGTGGTTCATGGACGGAACGTTCTCTACGTGTCTGACTAGGGACATCCGTCCAACTCCGTCCAAGGTCGTGTGCGACTTCGAGGTGGCCATCCATAATGCTGTTCGTCAGGTTATGGCGAACGATATCCAGATACAGGTAAGCTTCATTAAGATGCATTAAAAATAATTAAGTAAACACGTAAATGTATATACCAGGAAAAAAAACTAACGACATAAAAGCAATGTAATTTTTACAATGATCAAACAGATCTTACGTAACGATTGCCCATATTTGTAAATGTGTTTTTCAGGGCTGCTTCTACCACCTGACGCAGAGTACCTGGCGTCGTATACAGGGGGACGGCCTGCAGGTCCTATACAGAGAGGATGAAGAAATAAGACAGTTCTGCGGACGACTCGACGGTCTGGCGTTGCTACCGACGGATAAGGTGCTAGAAGGCATGGCCATCTTAAAGGACACGGCCCCTGCAGCGCTGACTGGGATCGTCGACTACTTCGACACTACCTACGTGAGCGGCGGATTTCGGTAAGATAATGTTTTTTAATAGCTATAGCGGTCGATTTAAAGCCTTACACAAATTGAAAAACACAAGTCAGTTACTATATATTCTAGCTCCTTATTTTGTTCGATGCATTGGCAATATCTGACTAAGAACTTAATCTTAACTTATATGTTGTTTGTGTTCTATGCAGGTCCGTGAGGACAGCTGACGGCATGATGCGCTTCAGGAGAACGCCGCCCCGTTTCCAGCTAGATATCTGGAACGTACACGCTGCAACAGTCAGTGACGAAGCTAGGACCAACAACCTGTGCGAGGCTTGGAACAATGCGTTCCAAGTTTTGGTTGGGCACCAGCATCCGTCTCTGTGGACTGTAGTTGACTGCTTCATGAAAGACGCCGCTATGGTGGAGACTGAGGTGTATCGCGTGCGCAACGGTGAGCCTTCAATTAAGCCGAAGAAGAAGTCAACAGAGCGATACCAGCGGCGTCTGAAGACTTTGTGCGAGCAGGTGGCGAGTGGTGAGAAGAGTGTGAGTCAGTTTTTGAACGTTGTCGGCGGACTTGTGCGATTGAAGTAGTGTTTGAGTGTATTGTTTATGTAAGAATGCATATATGTTTGAATGTATGTATGATTGTAACTGTGAATGTATATATGTATGTGTGTATGAATGTATGTATGTATGTATGAATGTATGTTTTGAACGTTTATGTAAGCATGTATATATTTTTTAATGTATGTCTGAATGTATGTATGCATGATTGTAACTGTGAATGTATGTATGCATGTAATGTGTGTATGAATGTATGTATGTATGAATGTATGTTTTGAACGTTTATGTAAGCATGTATATATTTTTTAATGTATGTCTGAATGTATGTATGCATGATTGTAACTGTGAATGTATGTATGCATGTAATGTGTGTATTTATGTATGTATGTATGAATGTATGTTTTGAACGTTTATGTAAGCATGTATATATTTTTTAATGTATGTCTGAATGTATGTATGTATGATTGTAACTGTGAATGTATGTATGCATGTAATGTGTGTATTTATGTATGTTATTTTGTATGTCACATGAACATGAATTAACTAAACAACATAAATAAATTGCTTATAAATTCAACTTCACTTCACTTTTTTCTTCAAGTCGGCTAAATTATTGCCTTTGCCTTGCCTATTAATTTACTTTTTTATGTGTCAATTTACGTTTTTTTCCATGGGTCAGTACTATCTTTATACTGTGAATTAATTCCGATGTAACTTTTCCTCCATAAGTACCGAGTTGCACGTCTATATTTAGTTGCAACACATTGCCAGTATTAACACGCACGCGTTTCCTGTGTGGATCTCGACTATGTTTCGCGCTCTTATTAAAACACGACTTTTACAAGGCATTCATGTATAGTGAGTGGTGCAGATGCGTACCAAGGGCCTTAAACAGTATTATCATATGCCTCTAGACAATTTGTGTTATTCAGTTCGATAAATGGTAATATACTTGCAATGAGATTAAATTGTTACCGGATAAAATGTGTACGGCGATAACGTAAAATTACCCGTAAGTATTGTTTTCACTACGTAACTAATAACTAATATGACACCGGGGGGCAGTTCTCCGCCCCTACAGATTTGATGGGGGGGCAGATATCCGCCTACTAAATTCTGACAGGGGGGCAGTTCTCCGCCCCTACCGATTTGATGGGGGGGCACCTCTCCGCCACCTTTAAAATAAGGGGGCAGTTCTCCGGGGGGCAGTTCTCCGGGGGGGCACTTCTCCGGATACCGAATTTTGAAGGCCTGTGCAAACAGTTTGGATCCAGATGAGACGCCACAGAATGTGGCGTCTCATCAGGATCCAAACTGTTTGCTGTTTTGATAATATTCTTTGAAAAAAATCGAAGAAAATGCTAATTTTAGAAATATAGCAGACAACATTTTAGCAGACGACAAATTTCCCAGCATGCAAAGAGTTAAAGTGTGGATGAAATTGGAATTAAAGTGTGGATGAAATTGGAATTATCATATCAGCAGCATTTTCCAGCTACTTGGTACAGAAGGATTTCCATTTTTTGCGGATGTGTTCTGAGTGGAAAGCTCACTATCCAGAAAAACCTAATCCATCCTGTATGTTGACCATCAACAGCTCTGACATTACTCAACAATATACAGGAAATGGCCTTGAGCTCAGGTCACCTAGCTGAGAAGGACACATATCAACCACTGCGCCTATAAGACCACCTTTATGTTATTGATTTAATATAATTTATTTAAATATAATGCATGGTTAATATTGTGAAGAAATACTTATAATTTGTTTGCGGATTCAAATGTTTGACAAAACAATGTGTGAGAATACTGTAGTCTATAGGTCAAACAATATTTCTACAGTACAGCTTCCTCTCCTTTGTATTAGCCTGACCAGTATTTGAAATAAACTTGCATCAGAGACTATTGTGCATTATTTTTCTAACCAGATGTCAACGCATTTTTTTATACAAATGTCTTGAAATCATTTGTAATAATATGCTGACTAATCAGACTAAAATTATTTAGCACTGTGAATATCAAAATAAACAAGCATAGATTAGTCATTAGAAACATAATTACCGGTTCCTTTCAGAATAGGCGCCATACTTCGCTCGGTTGTGCTTCCCTGGTCCAAGGTCGTTGGGATTTAGAGGAGCTTTCTTTGAAGCTTTGTATGCCTCTGTTTCCGGAAATATCGTTGGAATTGCACCAGCTTTGAGCTTGAGCTTTAAAGGGATCTTTTCACGCTTTGGTAAATTGACAAAATTGAAAAAAGTTGTTTCAGATTCGCAAATTTTCGTTTTAGTTATGATATTTGTGAGGAAACAGTAATACTGAACATTTACCATGGTCTAATATAGCCATTATATGCATCTTTTGACGATTTTAAAACCTAAAAATTATAAAGCGTTGCAACGCGAAACGATTGAATAATTTGGAGAGTTCTGTTTTTGTCGTTAAATTTTGTGAAACTACGAAGATTGCTTATATAAGGTATAAAATACGTCATGCATGTGTACTTGGCGGAATAGCTCAGTAGGCTGAAGTGTTTTTACTTCAGGACTCCGGCAGGACTCTAGGGGTCACTGGTTCGAAACCTGGTCCGGGCAATGTTCTTTTCCTTTTTTAAATTTTATTCTTGATTTTATACTGGAGCTTTTACGATCCAATGTTTACATTTATCGATATAAAGCATTTAATGAATAAGTTAAAAAATGCCAAAATCTGTGAAAAGGCCCCTTTAACTCCATTCCAACACTAGCCATAACACTTGGAGGATGAAAAAAAACAACTGTCGTCAAAATGTTTCAAGCACAATCTAGATGCCTTACTCGGTTTGAAATCAACCAGTCTCCCATCGATTACTCTCCTGGAATTGACAGCCTTTATCCATTTCTTACAAGTAACATCATCCTTCGCAAAACGGAAAAAAACATTCTTTCCATTTTCCTCACGTTCTTTGCACCCGAAAGCAACACACTGAACCATATCGAATAACGATTGTCATGCAAAAAATACAGAGAAAGCACACGATTTCAATAAAACTTGTGTAAAAGAATTGTATTTTGCTAACGTGATAGATCTATTGAGTGTCAAATTTGACATTTAGCGCGAAGTGTTCACGCTTCGATTCGTAATAACAATGGACGTGTATCCGAGTCATGCGCGTTGAGTGCCGGTGACGTCACAACCAAAATAGGTGGCGGAAATACCCGGGCGGTTTACGGAAAACAAAAACATCGTTTTTTAGTATCGCAATATTTTTTGCCATAGCTCTTGATGATTCCACTTGTTTTAGAATATACATATTTATAAAAATGCAATTTTCGTTATAAAATCGACAGTTCACCTTTAATGTAATTTGTCATGATTTCGGATATACATTTTCGGATACTTTTCCCCATTCATAACCGGACCGATTGATGTTGCGGGAAAATATGATCCCTGGTACAAACATATGTTATTTAATACATGTGCATTTAACATTGGTTTTGATTGTCCCAAATTTGAAATCCTGAATATTAGGCTGGGGGTCTTAGATCCAAAGCTGCAGGAACCCAACAGGAATAAAGGGCAGAGCCCCCCCCCCCCCTCCACCCCACCCAGAGCCCTTACTAATTGTTCTTTGTTTTAGTCTTTCCAATTTTAATTTCAGGTGAATACAATTCAAAATAGTATAAACAACATCGTCCGTATCACTGCAGGTGTATTTGTCATTCTATTTCTTCTATAAAGAACTTCAAAATTATAATCAACGAAAAATAATGTATTCGAAAACGACTGTCCGAAAAATTGAACGTGTTTTGCACTCTAAATAAAATCTGCATATCGTTAGATTGCAGAAAATGAAAACCAATAACCTAGAAAAATATGTAATAAATATACAATTTGGTTGACATATTGCTTTACAATAGCATAGTTTGTGGGTAACAAACAACATAATTATCACTTTTAATTTCAAACAATAATCGGCAGAAAGGTGTAACATCATCAACATAGAACTAATTATTATGCCCCCCTTCGAAGAAGAGGGGGTATATTGTTTTGCACATCTGGGTCGTCCGTCCATATGTCCGAATGTCCGTCCACCAGATGGTTTCCGGATGATAACTCAAGAACGCTTACGCCTAGGTCATCATGAAACTTCATAGGTACATTGATCATGACTGGCAGATGACCCCTATTGATTTTGAGGTCACTAGGTCAAAGGTCAAGGTCACAGTGACTCGTTCTTGGATGCAGTTTAGGGCCACATTTGCAGATTATATTATGTACTGGTGTGGTGGGGTCTCAGTCCCCACCAGATGGTTTCCGGATGATAACTCAAGAACGCTTACACCTAGGATCATGAAACTTCATAGGTACATTGATCATGACTTGCAGATGACCCCTATTGATTTTGAGGTCAGTAGGTCAAAGGTCAAGGTCACAGTGACTCGTTCTTGGATGCAGTTTAGGACCACATTTGCAGATTATATTATGTACTGGTGTGGTGGGGTCTCCGTCCCCACCAGATCAGGGTTTTTTCTACTTTTTGGGAAGATAGCCCATGGCTTTGGAATTGGGAATTTTATCGGCATTTTCATGAAATTGGGAAAATAAATTCATGAGCCTTTTTTTTCAACACAAAAAGTCCACTGATTAGGGAAATACTAAATTTGATATAACTGTTTATAATCATTCAAATTAAAAGAACAAAATCATATAATACTTTGTTAGATGTAATTGAATTAAAATTGAGATAAAATACGCATAAGACACTTCTTTCTAACTTTTACGCTTACGCCTAGGTTCATGAAACTTCATAGGTACATTGATCATGACTGGCAGATGACCCATAGAGATATTCAGGTCACTAGGTCAAAGGTCAAGGTCACAGTGACTCGAAATAGTAAAATGGTTTCCGGATGATAACTCAACAATACTTACGCCTAGGATCATGAAACTTTATAGGTATATTGATCATGACTGGCAGATGACCCCTATAGATTTTCAGGTCACTAGGTCAAAGGTCAAGGTCACAGTGCAGGGCCCTCAGTCTATCAAATCCCCCGCCTGAAAAGTATATTTTTCCCCCCAAAACTGATTTTTTCCCCCCTCAGATTTTTTTTTGTTTTACTGATTTATAGTTGAAAATTGACTCCAATATATCGCGGTTCTTTGTATCGCGTTTTCCAATATATCGCAAATTGGCTATGGCTCCTAAAACTCTGATGAGCATAATCCCCATATAACATGTTTTAATCTGAGAATTTGCGGAGATAAAATCAGTTTCAAGCTAGTATTTTACCCTATTTTCACCCACTTAAATGTTCTGTTTAGTCCGACATTCATAATCCAGTTTTGACCAGATTGTTTGTACATCACTTTAACACCTGTGTACTGCGATAAACAATAACACCACTTGCCAAACATCACAGGTCATTTAGGGTGTTACCATTCCCTCTTGAATATGCTTTGAACTGCCGAAACACACCACACATGAAGGTGTATGCAATTATAACTGTAAATGTCACAATTCAATACTGACCTATCTCAACAATCTTTGCACGTAAGATACAGTGTAAACAACTTGCTTTTAATTTAGAGGTAAATATCCCTCAGTTTGTCCAGATGCACTACTATTAAAGCCCATGCTGTCCACAAGGAAAATGACGTCATTTTGTACATGGGGGTCTAAATTTCTGCATGCTTCCTTGAACAATAAAACTTGGCAATTGTTTTCGGATTACAAATTTAATTATACGCATTTGAAAATACTTGAATGGAATAATTAATGGTTTCCGGATGATAACTCAAGAACGCTTACGCCTAGGTCATCATGAAACTTCATTGGTACATTGATCATGACTGGCAGATGGCCCCTATTGATTTTGAGGTCACTAGGTCAAATGTTAAGGTCACAGTGACAAAAACGTATTCACACAATGGATGCCACTACAATTGACAGCCTGTATGGGGGCATGCATGTTTTACAAACAGCCCTTGTTTCAAAATATGAAAGGAGACATGCCGTATCAAATATAAATATTTAAATACTGTCACCTATGCTCAAAATAATTTAATGGAAATAATGGACTCTTGTCTAAATATCTATTTAGAGTTTACTAGTTACTTTATGACCGGTACAGAACAGTTTATTCAGACTTAAGAATGTAAAGCTCATTGTCATTTACAAACATACAATAACAGCATGAAGCAAATACAAAATATACATAATTTGGAAAAAGATCAATTAATTTACATAAACAAGAAATAAGCATGTTTTTGTGAGAATGTTAATACATAACCACATAATGTCAAGCATAGTTTACAAATTGCAACAATTATTACATTATTTTGTACTTTGTATTCAGTGAAAACATATGATTTCAAACAATGTATGAAATATTTTTTTTAAGACATTCAACACTTGGAAGTTTTTTTTCAAGTAGAAACAGTTATTAATGTGAAGTCAGGACACATAATCGCATAAATCTAACTTAATGGTTGTATTATATATTCATTAGTATTTAAATGATTTCAGAAAAATCAGCCAAGGGAATTGCTGATAATGTTAAAAGTATGTGATATAAAATAATACATCCATCTATGTACAACTTAATAGGGGTTAAGTATTGTTAAAGTATTATCCCATTGTTGACCACCTATACGGAAACAAAACTATAGCTGATCAACATGTATGGGGAAAGGCTTGCTTAGTGAAAATTGAATACTTCAAAATCTATAAGGTCTTAATGTAATATAATCTCTACATAAATATACAAATAACAGTATTAATCACACCCCAAAGTCGACCATCTATGCGAAAGTATTTTTATAGATGATCTTTTGGGATATATATGCTTCTAGGAAATTAAATAATATGGTACCATTTAGAAAACAGATGTACTAAGTAAAACACACAAAAGAGGGGAAACAATACAAACTTATTATTTTATTATGCTCTAAATTTTGATTTATAAATATCAATTATAAATAATAATACTCATAAAAAGACAACTGTATGCTTTTTTCCTTACTCTACTCATAACTTTCTTGTTCTTAATCATTCTGTTGACTCCTTTATCAAATAACAAACAATAACAGTTACATCAACAAAATACATGTTTGCCCATCATCCACACAGTCCATGGAAGTTGGGCAGTCCGCTGACACACACAGTGTCCTTGTTGCCATCTAGCAGAAGCACCTGCTCCATGATTTCATCGACAGGGATGAGTTCCTGGACACTTGTTTCTCTCACATGCAGTAGATGAAGGACATGTGGATTAATAAAACCAACAACTTCAAGTCTGTTTATGTGTGCCAGACACCAGTCAGTGTGGCTTTCATGAAGGTAGTAATTTACAATTCCAAGTTCGCCTTTTGTTGAGAGGATAGCGTAGTGTTGTTTTATGTAATTCCTAGATGTAATTACCTGTCCACTCAGTAGACATATTCTGGATGCAGAGCAGAGGGTTGGTTTAATTGTGAGGTTAACCCTTACAGTGCGGGAACCGAGTTGTGAAGGCCTTTGCAAACAGTTTGGATCCAGATGAGACGCCACAGAATGTTTGCTATTCTGATAGTATTCTTTGAAAAAAAATCGAAGAAAATGCTAATTTTAGAAATTAAGCAGACGACATTTTAGCAGACGACAAATTTCCCAGCATGCAAAGGGTTAAGGACCTCCATCACATGTCTCGATGTAAAGTCATCAGTCACTTCATGCAGCTTGCCTGTTACTGCACTGGGTAAGTGACTTAATGCGTCTCCCAGTAGTCAGCATGTCCATTGTGAATGTCTTCAAATCGGCTTACTGGATGTTTTCCTCCCCTCTACACAGCTGCTTTCTTGCAAACAGAGTTGAAAGTAGCTGTATGCTTACATCTGTGCCATGGGAAGATATGATCAAGAATCCATTTATATCCTCAAAACCAAAACACGACCAAGCTGAGAGTGGCCCGTGGTGACGCACATACTGGACAAGATGGCAGCCAATGTTATGAACATTAAGTCCACAATTTTGGGGGCCATACAGCATCTGGAATGAAAGCTGGAATTTGGCCAGAGACATTTCAGCTCGTTGCAGGTCATCTTCAGTGATGACATCAACCAAAAGGAGATTATATTCCATCTACCAAAAAGCCCAAGTTGTCCATGTACTCTTTCTTCAGAAGCCCATTAAGACAGGGAATACTGTAGAATAGAAGCCAGTGTTGGAATTCTGAGGCTTTCCAGTGGGATAGGTTTCCTTCCAACCTTCTTGGCAGGCGAGTGATGGAGTCCACTGGCTTCATCTGTAAAAGCCTCCTGTCTATTTCTTTTTCTTCGTTGCCAAGGTAGTAGGCTTCCTTGGAACTGCCTTTGCTCAACCACAATGAAAGAAGTTTCTTTGTGGTTCCAAGTAAAACGCCGTGCATATAGTCGGGTACGCAAGCAACGATAGGGTCCAGGTATTGTATGCTGAAGAGCACTGACACACTCTTTATGCCTTTGACACTCAAATTTGTATTTAAAGCCTCCTCAGCATTAGACATAACAGTGTCAGTAGACCTCAGAGCTAGAGGAGAGTCATTCAAAGGAAAGCCCTGGCAGTGTCCTTTTCCCTACTTGTACATTCGTCCCGGGTCTTCACACATGACGCATCCATGTTCTCCAATACGCTGCACCATCTCCATTACCTGGGCTTTAGCCTGCAGATCCATGGTACAGCATGTTAGGGTGATCTTAATGGAGACATTGTTTACTTGAATCTCGTCAGTAAACAAGACATTAAGTTCCTCGACAAGTGGCTTTAAATAAGTCTTGAAACAGGGCTTACCGCACCCTTGCCACAATCCCCATATCAGTAAATTCTGTGTGAGAAATCTCTCTGTTGGTGGCAAGTTGTTTATTATGAAAAGGACAGGCCACAAACTTACAAAGGATGAGTTGTACAATGGTACACTATCGGTGTTCATAGTCAGTGTTATGCTATGACCAAGATTTTGCAGTACCCTGTCACGCTTCAAAATTTCCTCAAGCTGCTGGGCGATTGGAACAAAAGAAAAATAGCATTTTCTTTGTTTCAGGTGTTGCTTGCTCAATGGTCCAATGTATCTTAATTCTTTCCAACCCTCTGTCTCACAAACATAAACATGTGATGAAAACAACACCCCACACTTTCCACAATAGTCAATAGTCACTCGTTGCACATCGCTAAATATGTTCCGTATGTGTGTGGCAGATACATTTTCAAAGTCTTTGTCATGGACCAACAGTTTTAACAAGCGTATCAAATTTTCAGATGCCGAAGCAGAAAGTTTCATCTTGTTCAGATACGATAGAACAGCCATGTATTTATCCCGATCACAGTGAGATGAAGCAGTTATCTCCTCATTGTTGATTGTAACAGCTGATCTGTATATATACATCATAGCAAACTTGCTCAGTATGACCATCCTCTTCAAGTCGGCCGTGTTTTAGCTGGGGCTCTGAATTGTGCTGCACTCTTGTCCGTTTCGGTACTGGGGCCGTTTCATCAACCTCGTACATCTTGTATGGGCCTCGAACTTGTCCATTGAATTCTGAAAGCAAACAAAAGAAATTACTCAAAACTTCAAATGATATAAAACTTTTTAATTATTTACCTTTTTCATAGCTATACAATGTATAGCCAAAAGGAAATTTAAAGTCACTTTGCAATTAAAATTATGTAACCATAAGAGCAAAGGTCACTTAAAGGGAAGTTTTCACATTTTCTGTATATTCGGTAATAAATTTTACTGGGTATGTCTACAAAGTAACTATCAGTTAACTATAAATAACGCAAGTAGATTGATCATCATTGCCATGTGGTAAACCCAGGAATACAAATTGTGCATGCGTAGTGAATTTTATATATTTTATATATAAAATGATCAATCTACTTGTGTTATTTATAGTGTGTATAGCGTTATGTCACCTATTTTCGTGATGTACTTTCACATCGCGAAATTTTATTACCGAATATACTGAAATTATGAACTTTTTTCAAGTAATGTAATATACCAGTCGTGATATTCTAATCAAGTTAAACTAATTATTGTAAAAAAAAAAAGATATTTAAAAACTTTTCTTTTTGCGTCAATTGCGGTTGACAGTCCCTTTAAACCTAATATTTGGGGTCTTTATTTGAATAAAATTTGAAATGTACTGAAATGTAGGTCCTTGGTTATTAATGAACTTTGTACAATTATCATTACAAAAATGCATCATCAAAAGTAGAAATGGAAATTAATGACTTGACATTGATTTGCCATCTGTCAAATTCAATTAGTGTAGGAGCATAGGAATTGTATGCTTTGAATATATTTTACTAATTAAACTTTCACAAACGCACCATCAGCCGAAAAAGTAACTCAAACTTATAGGAGATATAATTCATCTTCTTGATTTCATCTGGAGAACATGTCTCACAAACTTTTAACCCTTTTTATCACATGATGATCTGCATGTGTAGAAAGCATTCCTGGGATAGCCCATAGGCGCTGGCTGGCAATGTTTTTATGCCCCCCTTCGGAGAAGAGGGGGTATATTGTTTTGCTCATGTCGGTCGGTCTGTCGTTAGGTCGGTCGGTCGGTCCGTCCACCAGATGGTTTCCGGATGATAACTCAAGAACGCTTACGCCTAGAATCATGAAACTTCATAGGTACATTGAACATGACTCGCAGATGACCCCTATTGATTCTGAGGTCACTAGGTCAAAGGTCAAGGGCACGGTGATCCAAAATAGTAAAATGGTTACTGGATGATAACTCAAGAACGCTTATGCCTAGGATCATGAAACTTCATAGGTACATTGATCATGACTCGCAGATGACCCCTATTGATTTTCAGGTCACTAGGTCAAAGGTCAAGGTGACCCGAAATAGTAAAATGGTTTCCGTATGATAACTCAAGAACGCTTATGCCTAGGATCATGAAACTTCATAGGTACATTGATCATGACTCGCAGATGACCCCTATTGATTTTCAGGTCACTAGGTCAAAGGTCACGGTGACCCAAAATAGTAAAATGGTTTCCAGATGATAACTCAAGAACACTTATGCCTAGGATCATGAAACTTCATAGGTACATTTATCATGACTTGCAGATGACCCCTATTGATTTTCAGGTCACTAGGTCAAAGGTCAAGGTCATTTGAAAAAAAAGTTATGAGCTATTGTCATCACCTTGGCGTCGGCGTCTGGTTAAGTTTTGTGTTTAGGTCCATTTTTCTCATAAAGTATCAAAGCTTTTGCATTCAAACTTGGTACACTTACTTACTATCATGAGGGGACTGGGCAGGCAAAGTTAGATAACTTTGGCGTGCATTTTGACATAATTATTTGCCCTTTTTATACTTAGAAAATTGAAAATTTGGTTAAGAAAAAAGTATACTTTTTGCGATTGGGAATATAGCCGAATTTCAGCTATAAAATCGGGCAAAAAAAAACCCTGCCTATAATCATGAAACTTAATAGGTACATTGATCACGACTGGCAGATGACCCCTATTTATTTTCAGGTCACTAGGTCAAAGGTCAAGGTCACAATGACTCGAAACTGTAAAATGGTTTCCGGGTGATAACTCAAGAATACTTAATTAGACCTAGGATCAAGAAACTTCATAGGTACATTTATCATGACTTGCTGATGACCCCTATTGATTTTTTACTATATAACCTTGCATCATGCATAGATTAGTGTACAAGTAGTACTGCTTTGTTAGTTGTTAAATATTATATGTTAAAGAATAAAAGAAGCATTAAATGGGTGGATTTGGTCAGCTGTATCGGGAGGAGGAGGCTGAATATGTCCCGAAATTATTCAGTGAAAACCAAGATTTGGTCAGGGAAAAGTTAGTGAAAAGTCAGGGAATTTTATTTCATCAGGTTGGTGGCAACCCTGATACACTACATAGCAACTTCATATTTTTTATCATTTTTTTTATTTTATTTTCTTTTTAGTTGTTTAGTTAGAAAGCAATGTTAAGGGTCATGTTAGGAAACAATGTTAAGGATCATGTTATGAAACAATATTTAGAGTCATGTAAGGAAACAATGTAAAAAGTCATGCTAGTAAACAATGTTAAGAGTTATGTTAGGAAACAATGTTAAGAGTCATGTTCGGAAATAATGTTAAGGGTCATGTTAGAAAACAATGTTAAGGGTCATTTTAGGGAACAGTATTAAGGTCATGTTAGGAAACAATGTTAAGAATCATGTAAGGAAACAATATAAAGGTCATGTTAGGAAACAAATGTTAAGAATCATGTTAGGAAACAATATTAATTGTCATGTTTGGAAACAATGTTAAGAGTCATGTTAGGAAACAATGTTAAGAGTCATGTTAGGAAACAATATTAAGGGTCATGTTAGAAAACAATGTTAAGGATCATGTTAAGAAACAGTGTTAAGGGTCATGTTAGGAAACAATGTTAAGGGTTATGTTAGGAAACAATATTTAGCGTCATGTTAGGAAACATTCATAGGGGTAATGTAAGGAAACAATGTTAAGGGTCATGTTAGAAAACAATGTTAAGGGTCATTTTAGGGAACAGTATTAAGGTCATGTTAGGAAACAATGTTAAGAATCATGTTAGGAAACAATATAAAGGTCATGCTAGGAAACAAATGTTAAGAATCATGTTAGGAAACAATATTAATTGTCATGTTTGGAAACAATGTTAAGAGTCATGTTAGGAAACAATGTTAAGAGTCATGTTAGGAAACAATGTTAAGGGTCATGTTAGAAAACAATGTTAAGGATCATGTTAAGAAACAGTGTTAAAGGTCATGTTAGGAAACAATGTTAAGGGTTATGTTAGGAAACAATATTTAGCGTCATGTTAGGAAACATTCATAGGGGTAATGTAAGGAAACAATGTTAAGGGTCATGTTAGAAAACAATGTTAAGGGTCATGTTTGAAAACAATGTTAAGAGTCATGTTAAGAGTTAGGAAACAATGTTAATTGTCATGTTAGGAAACACATAAGGGTAATGTTAGGAAACAATGTTACGGGTCGTGTTAGAAAACAATGTTAAGGGTCATGTTTGAAAACAATGTTAAGAGTCATGTTAAGAGTTAGGAAATAATGATAAGCGTCATGTTAGGAAACAATGTTAAGGGTCGTGTTAGAAAACAATGTTAAGGGTCATGTTTGAAAACAATGTTAAGAGTCATGTTAAGAGTTAGGAAATAATGATAAGCGTCATGTTAGGAAACAATGTTAATTGTCATGTTAGGAAACAGTGTTAAGGGTTATGTTAGGAAACAATATTTAGCTTCATGTCAGGAAACAATTGTAAGGGTAATGTTAGGAAACAATGTTAAGGGTCATGTTAGGAAGCGATGTTAAGGGTCATGTAAGAAAACAATATTTAGCGTCATCTTAGAAAATAATGTTAAGCGTCATGTTAGGAAACAATGTTATGGGTCATGTTAGGAAACGATGTTAAAGGGTCATGTTAGAAAACAATTTTAAGAGTCATCTTAGGACAGGGCCCTCGTTTGGACGTTTTTGGGGCCGAAATTCGGCCCTATTCCCCCCTTAAAATAGTGTACTTTTTTCCCCTACTTCAGCTTAAAATTCCCCCCTCCCCCCCCCCAACTTTTTTTTTTGTTCAATCGTGCTATTAAAGTGATATTATGGGCATCTTACAGTTTATAGGTGTCTATCGCAACAGTTGAAAATTTTTGGTGTTTTCACTTCATATACACTTATATTTGGTAATGCAGCATCAACATACTAAAACAATATCCCGGAAAGAGAAAAATAATGCATTTGAATATCAACCGTACCTTACAACTGATCATGCATGTACAATGTGATACTAAATTTAGTTTTAGTGCAGATTCGTTCATACGACACAAAGACACAATTTTGTTTGACGGATCATTTCAGCTTACAGGACTCACCAGTCATGTAAAATATCGAATATAAAATATACTTTTATAAACAACTGGTAGCAAGATGAGTTGCAGATAATTGGTCAGTAACCACATTTTAACTAACTTTTTTGACCTGTTAATTCTCTTCAGCTCAATTCACCAGTGAAAAATGCCCATAATATCACTTTAACCTTTGATTAAATGTATATTTATGTAAATTGCATTAGAACATAGTAATTTTAAGTGTTGAATGGTTGGTGAAAAGATCTTCTAAAATTCCCCTTTTTGCCCAAAACGACGCGAAATTCCCCCCTCTAAGGGCCCTGACCCCAATGCCCCAAAGTGTAGCAAGGGCCCTGTAGGAAATAATGTTAGGCGTCATGTTAGGAAACAATGTTAATTGTCATGTAAGGAAACAGTGTTAAGAGTCATATTAGTAAACAATGTAAAAGGTCATGTTAGGAAACAATATTAAGGTCATTTTAGGAAAAATTTAAAGAATCATGTGAGGAAACAAAATTAAGCGTCATTTAAGGAAACAATGTTAAGAGTCATGTCAGAAAACAATGTTAATTGTCATTTTAGGAAACGATGTTAAGGGTCATGTTAGAAGACAATGTTAAGGGTCATGTTAGGGAACGATGTTAAAGGTCATGTTAGAAAACTATGTTAAGGGTCATGTTAGAAAACAATGTTAGGGTTATGCTTAGGAAACAATATTTTGGTCATGTTAGGAAAAAATGTTAAGAATCATGTGAGGAAACAATATTATGCATCATTTAAGGAAACAATATGTTAAGGGTCAAGTTAGCAAACAATGTTAATTGTCATGTAAGGAAACAATGTCAAGGGTCATGTTAGGAAACAATTTTAAGGGTCATATGAGAAATAATGTTAAGAGTCATGTAAGGAAATGATGTTAAGGGTCATGTCAGAAAACTATGGTAAGGGTCATGTTAGGGAACAGTATTAAGGTCATGTTAGGAAACAATGTAAAGAATCATGTTATGAAACAATATTAATTGTCATGTTTGGAAACAATGTTAAGGGTCATGTTAGGAAACAATGTTTAGAGTCATTTTAGGAAACAATGTTATGGGTCATGTTAGAAAACAATGTTAAGGGGCATGTTAGGAAACAATGTTAAGGGTCATGTTAGGAAACAATGTTAAAAGTCATGTTAGAAAACAATGTTAAGGGGCACGTTAAGAAACAACGTTAAGGGTGATGTAAGGATACGATGGTAAGGGTCATGTTAGAAAATAATATTATGCGTCATGTTATGTAACAATGTTAAAAGTCATGTTAGGAACAGTGCTAAGGGTCATGTAAAGAAACAATATTAAGGGTCATGTTAGAAAACAATGTTAATGGTCATGTTAGGAAACAGTTTTAAGGGTCATGTTAGGAAACAATGTTAAGGTTTATGTTAGGAAACAATATTTAGCGTCATGTTAGGAAACAATTTTAAGGTAAATGTGAGGAAACAATGTTAATTGTCATGTTAGGAAACGATGTTAAGGGTCATGTTAGGAAACAATGTTAATTGTCATGTTTAAGGAAATAATGTTAAGCGTCTTGTTTAAGGAAACAATATTAATTGTCATGTTAGGAAACAATGTTAAGGGTCATGTTAGGAAACTGTGTTAAGGGTTACAATGTTTGGAAACAATGTTATTAGGGTCATGTTAGGAAACAATATTTAGTGTCATCTTAGGAAACAATTTTAAGGAAAATGTTAGGAAACAATGTTAAGGGTCATGTTAGAAAACGATGTTAAGGGTCTTGTTAGAAAACCATGTTAAGAGTCATGTTAGGAAATTATGTCTTTCCTGCGACTACAAAAACCTTTTTTTATCGCGTGTTTGTAACAACAAGCAAGAATCTCATTACAGAAAACAGTCAATACTTCCTTATAACTGAAAATGTTTCTGTCCAAAGTACGATATGCCGTAAATGGGTAGCTTTCTTTCAAATTAAGCAATTTGTCATTCAATCATCATATATTGAAAACATACAAAGTATAGGCGTTATATATAAAATATAATCAAAATCGTTTTGTGCGTTTCATGTTATGCAAAAAAAATAAAATCAGAAAACTTTAATAAATCTCAAACAACGGCTTAAGATATCAACTTTTATGTAGTGTTGTTTGAGATAATTTACTACATACAATATCCGATTTATTAAAAATGTTAATCCATGACGCTGTGATACTTTTGAACCATGTGCGGATGTTGATGCACCTTTACGCACGTGTATATAATTCTTGCATTTTTGTTTTTTGCTTAATTTATTTCTCCCTGACCAATAAGATTTGAAAAAAACTAACATTGTGTTTATTGTTCGTACGTAATAGATAAAAAAAAACACATTGATGTACACTAAGGCATTTACAGGCTGGTCAAACTTTTAGCAAAGTATTTGAACGTACGCGGGTACCGCACCTGCATCCCATTTATAGTACACACATAACGTCATATTGCACGTCATATTACACGAACGCAGTGCAATCCAAATCTTTCCTCCTAAATATAGTGAAATCCTTTATTTTTTATTTTTGTGACACGCTGAAATACATAAGATGAAACATGGGATCACGTGTAGCATAAGGGAATTTGATAAGGCCCGTATCCTGGAATTGGAAACAGCCTTTAAAATACAAGTATATAATGGATTCTCAATAAGATATTCTAACATTTGACAGAACATGATGACCAGCATTTTATTGAGCAAACAGGATCGGATATTTATTATGCCCCCCTTCGAAGAAGAGGGGTATATTGTTTTGCACATGTCGGTCGGTCGGTCCGTCCGTCGGTCCGTCCGTCCATCAGATTGTTTCCGGATGATAACTCAAGAACGCTTAGGCCTAGGATCATAAAACTTCATAGGTACATTGATCATGACTCACAGATGACCCCTATTGATTTTCAGGTCACAAGGTCAAAGGTCAACGTCACGGTGACTCAACTTAGGAAAATGGTTTCTTGATAACTCAAGACCGCTTACGCCTAGGATCATGAAAATTCAAAGGTACATTGATCATGACTCGCAGATGAACCCTATTGATTTTCAGGTCACTAGGTCAAAGGTCAAGGTCACAGTGCCAAAAAACGTATTCACACAATGGATGCCATTACAACTGACAGCCCATATATGGGGGGCATGCATGTTTTACAAACAGCCCTTGTTTATTTAGTGCATTGCCAGTCGTGATGCGTTGGAACTTAGCATGTATTGTTTGACAGCGAGTTGTATTTTGAATTGTAATTGTGAACATAAGAGCCTGCAGGGCTTTTTTTCCTTCTTTGCGATTGGCCGTGGACGGACATTTCACAATTTTGACACGGCCAATTCACAAACCTGACATGGCCGTGAATATTTACAAAAACGGCCGTTTTAAATCGTGAAAAACGGACTTTTTGTGCTCAAAACTGTCAAAAACGGCCATTTCGGAACAGAAATATAAGTCTCATAACCTCGTTTTTAATTCCGAATTCGCGAAAAACTGTCGACTCGCGTTACCGATGTTTGTTTGTTTTAATCGATTTTAAAGTGTTGTGTAACCGGTGAAACCGGCGTAAATAGTAAAAGCTCTGCCCAGCAACGTCACTATAAAAAATGGCGACGCCGAACGCTCTCTACTACACGAAGAAAATTTAAAAAAAAAAGCAAAATAATCCCGATTTATTTAAATTTGGGATAACAGTAAAGAAACAAAAGCTTTCTACAGAAGGGTAAGATTTGAAACATGCACATTGATAACATTATAAGGAAAGTCATTTGATAAAAGTGAAAGTATCTGCCGCGGCTTATGTATTGATGGAAGCTAGTCAAAACGGCCCCTAGTCAAAACGTCCCCTAGTATTGATGACCGAGACTTGTTATTCGTATCTGTTTACGATTGGAAATCTTGGTTAAAGTACATGTAATAATGTGGTTTTTTCATATATATTTTTTTCATTTAAATGCATATTCATGACACATATTCATGATTCAAACTTTGTATGTAGTCTATTTATGCTTTGTGAAAAAATGTGAAAAATAAAATAACTTGTTTACATTTCTTACAAAAGTACTGTTTTTCAATGTATACCTAATGTTTCAGATCAAATGACAACCTCCCAGGGAGATCATCATACACTGGCGAGGGTCAGGCTCACAGAACATGAAAATTATCATGAAGAAGGAATTTTCCTCTTCAGATTTTGAGAGAATTATTGACATTTTCAAGAGTAAAAAGAACAGAGTTCTAAAGCTGTAAAGTCCAGAACATGTCTGAGTTATGTGCCCTTGAAATGTTCTATGTTTATAAATGTTATTCCTGTGGTAAAGAATTGTTGGGACCAGGTATTTTAGTTGCATTTGGTACATGAATAATTTTTTGCAAATCAGATATATGTATATGTGTTGTTATTGTATCAAATACAGTATTCATAGAAGGAAAATATGCCTTTATTGCATTATTTAAGGAAATTTTGATAATATTCAAGTGTTTAACATGCTTTAGCTATGCTAATGCATTGAACTTTGAATTTCACAATTTAAAGAAGTTCGCGACTCGTTTTTTCACAATTTTAAGAAGTTCGCGACTCAATTTTTCACAATTTTGAAAAGTTCGCGACTCAATTTTTCACAATTTTGACAAGTTCGCGACTCATTTTTTCACAAAGAGAGGGGCCAGGGCCGCTTCACAAAGTCAGGAAAAAAAGCCCTGGCCTGGTAACTAAGTAAATATCCCCCTCTAAAGGCGGAGGGATATAGAATTGGCCTTGTCCGTCCTTACGTCAGTTCATCCACCCGTCTATCACAAACAAAATGTTGCGGGGGATATCAATTTAACCAATTTTATTTGTTTTCTTATATCTTTTTGATAACCTAAAAGCCATTTGGGCAAATTGCAATGAAATCTATAAGCTGGAAGGTAGAAAAGTTTGAAAGTAAGAAATTATATATTTTTAAATTTTACATGATAAATTCAAAGGTCAATAAAACGAATAAGAACGCCCGCCACCCTCGATTTTTATTTTATATTAATATCAGAAAAAGATGGATCTATCTAACATTAGCTATGTGTTATAAAAAATAATTAAAACTACCTCGTCTATGTTAGCGTTTCCGATCGCCAAAATCGCCAAAGGCGATTGAATCTTTCAGCTGGCGATTAAAGTTTAAAATGTAAATGAAAATGGCGATTGCAAAAAACCCTGATATTTCTCTATAAGTATATAATATTCCTTACTTTTAAAGAGAACTCGGTACCGATTTCCAAATGTAATCGCCATAAAAGCTCCAGGTGGTAATAGATAGACCATTGATAAGAGATAACCGGATTGTATATTCAAGCCACATAACACAGTCATGTATACTGCCAGATGCATCACGGGGAATTTTCGGGTAACTTTCCAGTCGCCAAACTGTGATATTTAACGTCCAATCGGTTACGAGAATGTTTATGGAAGCGGAGTTATATGGTGATTATTATTTTTGATTGACGTGTGTCACAGAGTAAGCCTTTATCGCAGGTTTATTAACAATAAATCACAGTTGTAGCATTAATACGTGATATAAAACCGCTAAATAAAGCAGTACATTAAAGACGGTTTCGGGCATCATCATCACACCTATTTACCGTACTGTAAACAATCATTAATTATGAGAAGTTAATTGCAATTGGTGAGCAGTGTAAAATTACTTACGGCGAGTAAGTTATGAAAAACAAAACCTGTTAAAACCTGTTAATAATTTGATGCGGTTCTTTTTAAAACGTCTCCATGCCACAATTTATTAAGGTCATCACGTTTCCTATTGGATTGTTATTATATGTGGATAAATTAAGCATCGCTGAATCGCACTTAATTGCTGGATTTTAAAAATAATGCGAAATTTGTTGATTTTTTAAAAAAAGCTACTCACTTTGCTCATTGACTTTAAAAAAATCCGGTCATTAGCGCCACTTCGGAAGTAGAATTGGCTCATTTATCAATGCATCGCAAAAAAGAGGTGGCGCTCGTGACTAACGGTCGTGTTATACAGCTTCCGTCGTTTGGTTTTTAATGGCATCCGACAATCTCAATGCAGTTTGGATTTTAATGTTCCAACATACAACACAAAGGTATATACAGCCAAGTAAAACCCGTGTTATAAGAAAGAGCGCAAAATTATTGCTGTCGTCTGCAATGCCAAGTTCTACGCATGCAAAGCATGCTTTTTTAAAAACAGACGATGTGTAACTAAATATAGCCTAGCCGCTCAGTAAATGCAGTATTTAAGACTTACAAATTTACCGGTACGTTTGAATAAATTATATATTGCAACTATGGAAAAGTATGTCAATTCAAGAATACATTGCAGTAAATGTATTTTTCAAGAATCAAGAAGCACCAGACTACGGCAAAAATTATTGGGAGAAGGGGGGGGGGATGGCGAATAGGAGTTACGCAAGACCCACCCAATCAAAGACTGGGGCATATCTGAAAGCTCTAACATTGTATACCGTTTATGCCAGTGCATGAAAATAGAATTAATATAAATGAAAAAAACAAAAAAACATGAAATCATTTGATTTCAGGAAACAAATAATTAATTTAAATGTGACTTTATTGATAATTTAATACAGTCATTGTTGATACCTATAGATTCATGAAAATGATTATGTCGTTCATTGAGCGAATAAGGTTATAATGTGGGTCGTTATCGTAGTGCTGAAATTTGGCTACTAATTTTTTTTCCTTAGCACCAACCTAGCCTCGTACATTCTTAAAATGTATTTTGCACTTAAAAATTTCTGAGTCATTGTATATTTAAAAACAAAATACCGATTTGGGTATTATTACATAACAGTGGCGTATCAACAGCTAATAGATTATTATCATATAATTTTATTTTTATAGATAACGAAGTTCCTGTAGGTAGTGAATGATTGCTTTACATATGCGCCATAATTGCCTTCTATAGTATCTCTATTCACATGCGATCTTGTTTGTAGTATGTAAATGTTTTCCTAAAAATGCAATACTTGTGTTGGATTCGATTTTTATTGTACACAAACTGTTAAGATAAAATTGTATTTCTTTTTATATATATTTTCCTAGCAATTCAAATAATATGGTACTGCGTCAATACACATTAATTCATACAAATGATATGCCGTGAATTGGTGAAGTAATATCAAGAATCACAATTAATACCGTTAATATGCACCTTTAAGTGTATTGTGTACCGATTGGTTTTAATTGAATACTTAATCAACCTAATTTACATGTAATGATCTTGTCCACATAATTTATAATTTGTATTTTCATTATATTCAAATCTTCATTTGCATACAACAATAAATTGGTAAAGTCATGTCAAGAATTAAAAAAAAAGGGATATGTCCCTTTTAATATATTCAATTATATTGTGTGTTTTTTGGTTCAGTATAAACTTATATTTGTTTGATCTTGCTACATATAATTTGTGTTTTCACTTTAATTAAAATCTTCTTTTGCATTGGCATACATAAAAACATTGGCAAGTCATGTCAAGAATTACACTCAATACCTTTGATATGCCCCTTTAATATATTGTATTATGTTATTTTAACATATTGTTTTCAGTTGTATACTGTATAATTTTTGTTTTACTCATCTTGCTTCACATTATTTGTGTTTTCATTCACATTTAAATCTACTTTTTCATTGGCATACAACCATACATGTACTGGTATGTGTTTTGACGTGCACCATGTACATGGTTTTCACTGTGTTTTTAAATTCTATTTTAATACATGCAGTTAAACTGCATTTGTGAACAAACGACCCTGGTGACCTATTGTTTTCTTTTTATGTCCCCCACCACTATAGTGGGGGACATATTGTTTTTACCCTGTCTGTTGGTTGGTTTGTTATCCCCTGCAAGAGGCGGAGGGATATTGTTTTGGCGTTGTCCGTCCGGCCGGCACTTTTGTGTCCGGAGCCATATCTTGGAACTGCTTTGGCAGATTTCATTGAAACTTCGTATGAGTATATATATGCATAAGAGGATGATGCACGCCAAATGGCATTGTACACCATCTGTTAAAAACAGAGTTATGACCCTTTGCATCTTGAAAAAATGCTTTTTACTATCCGTCCGATTTGCACCCATCCTCAAACAAAGCATATGTTGCGGGGGATATCAATTCTACGAATTTGCTTGTTGGTTTGTGTGTTTGTTTGCCCAAACTTTAACATTTGCCATAACTTTTGCAATATTGAATATAGCAACTTCATATTTGGCATGCATGTGTATCTCATGGAGCTGCACACTTTGAGTGGTAAAAATTCAAGGTCAAGTTCATCCTTCAAGGTCAAAGGTCAAATATATGGGTCAAAATTGCTCATTTAATGTACACTTTTGCAATATTGAAGATAGCAACTTGATATTAGGCATGCATGTGTATCTCATGGAGCTGCACATTTTGAGTGGTGAAAGGTCAAAGTCAAGGTCATCCTACAAGGTCAAAGGTCAAATACATTGGGACATAGTGTTTCACAAACACATCGCTTGTTGTATTTGTATTAAGTTATAACTGATTAAACATTTAGGTAAATTTGGAAAAAATCTAGGTGCAGGAAAGCATGTAAAAATTAAAATGACTGATGCATTTTATTTATTTTCATATGTGAAATTCTGTTGTTTTTGTTTATGTTTAAAAATTGACAAAAAAACATGAATCAATCTGTTCATGTTATATATTTTTTATAATTGCAGTCGTATTAAATCAGTATTACATATTTTGTGTGAAATAGAGGTTGTTTGCAACACTTTCTTCATTGATTTACTCAAGTTTTTATGGTATTACCTTATTGGTTAATTGTTCTTGTGCTGAAATATGCTTGTTGTTCAAGTGCGAATTAAAAATGAACAACACTGGTGACCCATGAATTTTATTTTATTTTTCTATCCGTAACAGATGGTTACCTAAATACCCAAAATTATCAAATTCTAGGTGAAGCAAAATTTGCATTAAAACTGCAGCATACGTCCTTAAGCGTCATGTTAGGAAACAATATACACTTATTTCATGGATGCGCGGTGAACAGTCAAAACTGTTTCCCAAGGTATCAGGGATGACTTTGGTATCGGCCTCGGGCAACAGTTCCAAATGTCAGCCCTGATACCGAGGGACAACAGTTTTGACTGTTCACCAAGCATCCATGAAATAAGTGTTTTATTACCTGATCAAATTTCCAACATAAAAATAACAGCAAACTAAATGTTTATTTACACACAACAGTTATCGATAAAATAAATAATTTTGACTGTTTAACTGTAAAATGACGTCATTTTTTCGACGAAATGACGTCATTAATCCAGCGGGCAACAGTTCAAACTGTTGACCGGTCAACAGTTCGATATTCACCTGTAACAATTTAAAACATTGCAAACTTTTTCGAAGAGGAAATAGCAAAAAATAATTAATTATCATTTATATAAGACATCAGGTAATAATGTTAATAGTCATGTTAGGAAACAGTGTTAAGAGTCGTGTTAGGAAACAGGTCTCGACATTAACGGTAGTCTGACTGTGCGGGACAACGCAATTGTTAGTCCGGACAAGTAAATAAAGAATTTGCTAGTCCGACGGGACGAGTGGTCGTTATAATTTAATTACATATAGAAAACACCTTTAAATCCGTTATTTCTGTTGAGTTACCACACAACTTTTTCAATTATATTTTGTTTAAATGACAAAGCGTGAGATATTCCAATACTTCCATGTGATACTACACCGTATTCTGTTCACAAGGGAAGCAACCCTAAACATTTGTCTTTGCCAAGATAACATGAATATTCTCCCTTGTAAAGAATATGCATTTTATGACACCGGTACACACTGATCTTACAATTAACGTCATCTCTATGGGGACAATCTCAGGGAGCATTTAGTCAGTGAGTTATGTTAATGTTGTTTAAAATATCAGTTCAGTACTGTACATGTACATCATTTTGAACAATTTCTGCTTTATGGTGGCAAACCACAAGTTTTTGTCAGGTATTATGGCTTTGTATAATGTTTAAAAATCAATAACCTCGAGTTTTCCTGTTTTTCTAGTCAGTTCTTTTTGTATTGAAATTGCCTACAATTATGTTAACATGCATTTTGAAGGATTTAAGTCTTTATGATTTGAGCATTTTGTATTATTTCATTATTTTGCGAAGAACTGAGCAGAAAAAGATATAATGGATATGACAAGTTGCTTTTTGGTCAGGACAAGTGAGATTTTGGTCTACTTGTCCAACCATACAAGTGGCTTCAAAAGTTAATGTCGAGCCCTGGGAAATCAATGTTAAGGGTCATGGTAGAAAACAATGTTAAAGGTCATGTTAGGAAACAATTGTTAAGGTCATGTTAGGAAAAAATGTTAAGAATCATATAAGGAAACAATATTAAGTGTCATTTAAGGTAACAATGTTAAGGGTCATGTTAGGAAACAATGTTAATTGTCATGTAAGGAAACGATGTTTAGGGTCATGTTAGAAAACAATGTTAAGGGTCATGTTAGGAAACAATGTTAAGAGTCATGTTAGGGAACGATGTTAAGGGTCATGTTAGAAAACTATGTTAAGGGTCATGTTAGGAAACAATATTAATGGTCATGTTTGGACAAAATGTTAAAGATCATGTTAGGGAACAGTGTTAAGAGTCATGTTAGGAAATAATGTTAAAAGTCATGTTAGAAAACAATGTTAAGAGTCATGTTAGGAAACAATGTTTAGGGTCATGTTAGGAAACAATGTTAAGGGATATGTTAGAAAACAATGTTAAGGGACATGTTAGGAAACAATGTTAAGGGACATGTTAGAAAACAATGTTAAGAGTCATGTTAGGAAACAATGTTTAGGGTCATGTTAGGAAAAAATGTTAAGGGTCATGTTAGAAAACAATGTAAAGGCAAAGCTCCAGATAAGGTTTTTTGAAATTCTTAATGTTACTACCAGATTTTCAAAAAAAAAAATTAAGTCTGAAATTTTATTCTCAAAGTTACTACTAAGTTTTGGAAAATAATTCTTAACTTTTCTAAATGACCTAAAAATATATGATAATGGGTATTTTCCGGCAAAAAATCAAAATAAACATACTTGCAACTTTATTTATACAAGTTCAACAGTGTCTATTCAGTATTTTACAATATTTTTATGCTCCCCCAAAATTTATTTTGGGGGAGCATATAGTCGCCGCTTCGTCTGTCCGTGCGTGTGTGTGTGTCTGTCCGTCCGTGCAAAATTTTTGTCCGGGCTATTTCTCAGCAACTTATGACCGGAATTCAATGAAACTTTATGGGAAGCTTCACTACCAAGAGGAGATGTGCATATTATCAGCGGGTTCTGGTCGGATGATTTTTCAGAGTTATGGCCCTTTGAATTTTTCCATTAACTGTACATATAGTGCAATTCTTGTCCGAGCTATTTCTCAGCAACTAATGACCGAAATTCAATGAAACTTTATGGGAAGCTTCACTACCAAAAGGAGATGTTCATATTGTGGGTTCTGGTTAGATTATTTATTTAGAGAGTTATGGCCCTTTGAAATTTTCCATTAACTGTACATATAGTGCAATTCTTGTCCGGGCTATTTCTCAGCAACTAATGACCGGAATTCAATGAAACTTTATGGGAAGCTTCACTACCAAAAGGAGATGTGCATATTATCAACCGGTTCTGGTCAATGATTTTTCACCGAGTTATGGCCCTTTGAAATTTTCCATTAACTGTACATATAGTGCAATTCTTGTCCGGGCTATTTCTCAGCAACTAATGACCGGAATTCAATGAAACTTTATGGGAAGCTTTACTACCAAGAGGAGATGTGCATATTATCAGCCGGTTCTGGTCGGATGATTTTTCACAGAGTTATGGCCCTTTGAAATTTTCCATTAACTGTACATATAGTGCAATTCTTGTCCGAGCTATTTCTCAGCAACTTATGACCGAAATTCAATGAAACTTTATGGGAAGCTTCACTACCAAAAGGAGATGTTCATATTGTGGGTTCTGGTTAGATTATTTATTTAGAGAGTTATGGCCCTTTGAAATTTTTAAGTTGCTAAACCATCCATCCTATTATTTTGTCCAAAGTTATGCCCCTCAAGACATTTCCTTTTATCTGAATATATAGTGCAATATTGTGACAAAAAAAAACAACTTTGGGGAGCATCACCCGTCTCTGACGGTTTCTTGTTTGTTTAAGTTTGGAGACCGTCCCGTCGTGTCGCTTTTTGTTAGCTTTTCAGACTGTGTCAGCAACTAAACATACAACATCATAATTAGATCTTTTCTATAATGTCTTTCTTAACATTCAACTTCGGCTCATATTGCGTACAATATGTTAAAAGCGTGTTTTTTTGTATGCTTTACAGTTTTTAGCTCACCTGAGCACAATGTGATCGCCTTTTGTCCGTTGTGCGTTGTGCGTTGTGCAGCGTCAACATTTGCCTTGTTAACTCTCTAGAGGCCACATTTTTTGTCCAATCGTCATGAAATTTGGTCAGAAGATTGGTCTCAATGATATCTTGGATGAGTTCGAAAATGGTTACGTTTGCTTGAAAAACATGGCTGCCAATTCACAGGGCATTTTTCCTTATATGGCTTATGGCTATTATAAGTAAAACACTCTAGAGGCCACATTTATTGTCTGATCTTTATGAAAATTGGTCAGAAGATTCATCCCAATAATATCTTGGACGAGTTCGAAAATGATGCCGGTTGGTTGAAAAACATGGCTGCCAGGGGGCGGGGCATTTTTCCTTATATGGCTATAATAAAACCTTGCTAACACTCTAGAGGCCACATGTATTTTCTGATCTTCATGAAACTTGGTCAGAAGATTTGTCCCAATAATATCTTGTTATCTCAGGTGAGCGACTTTGGGCCTTTCAGGCCCTCTTGTTTTAGGACGTCTCTGGATGCCGCCATTTTTTTTTTGACAGATAAAATATTGGAAAAAAAATGCGCTTTGTTAAACAAACCCGATAACCATTCCAGGGGTTTTTATCTGATTTTGGGGAAAGGGCCTGGCCTTTTTCGAGGGGAAAAAAATCACGCAAAATGCCGGATTTTGGGGGGGAAAATCACGCGAAACGCCGGATTTTGGGGAAAATAAGGAAAGTCTTAAATAATCAATTCAACATATTTTGCTGTTTTTAAAACAAAATTAAGGCAACAGATAATTTAATTATGCAATATGTTATATTTTCTACACTGGATCAGGTTAACTTATGTATTTAAAGTTTAACCAAAAAAAAAAAAAAATTTTTTTTTTTTTTTTTTTTTTTTTTTTTTTAGGGGAAAAAAATGAAGTCTGGGGGAAAGTTTACCTGCTGAGGGGAAAAAAAAATCTGAGGGGAAAGGGCCGATTTTTGGCGGGTCCCAAAGAAGGAAAAAAAGCCCTGCATTCTATCGAAAATATCTTTACTACGCGAAAAGAACTCAATAAAAATCGATACGAACCCATGTAAAAATAATATTCGTAACTTGATTTTGTAATTCTTAATGGTACGACCAGATTTTAAAATAAATACGTAACAGACTTGAAAATAATTCATAATTACAAAAATACGACCCTTATCTGGAGCTCTGTAAAGGGTCATGTTAGAAAACAATGTTAAGTGTTATGTTAGGAAACGATTTTGAGGGTTATGTTCGGAAACTGTGTTAATGGTCATGTTTTGAAACAAGATAAGGGTCATGTTAGGAAACGATGTGTAGGATCATGTTAGGAAACAATGGTTAGGGTCATGTATAGAAACAATGTTTAGGGTCATGTTAGAAAAAGATGTTAAGGATCATGATAGGAAACAATGTCAAGTGTCAAATTAGGAAACAATGTTATGAATCATTTAAGGAAAACAATGTAAAGGATCATGTTAGGAAATGATGTTAAGTGTCATGTCAGGAAACAATGTTAAGCATCATGTAAGCATACAAATTATGTTAAGTGTCATGTTGGGAAACAATGTTAAGGGTCTTGTTAAGAAACAAAGTTTAGGGTCATGTCAGCAAACAATGTTAAGTTTCATGTTAAGAAACTATGTTTAGGGTCATGTTAGGAAACGTTGTTAAAGGTCATTTAAGAAAATGCAAATATAATTATTTAATTGACGAACGCAATTCTTTGGCTGAACATTTTGTGGTTTACATAATAATTAGGCAAACAGCTTTTTAAAGACCCAAGCATTCATAGTTAGTAGGCACTGCACTTTTCTGTCCATCTTAACGCCACAAATCTTGTATACTCAAACCTCTTTAACTTTTTTCTCATCATCAAAATTAAGTTTAATGGTATCAAAACTGACTGAAAAATGACTGCACTTTTTATTGTTTCTTATTTATTAGTAAACATTATTTTATCTTAACCCATTTATGCCTAGCTTCCTGAAAAAAGGACATTGCAAACAGCGTAGACCCAGATGAGACGCCGCATAATGCGGCGTCTCATCTGGGTCTGCGCTGTTTGCTTAAATGAATTTCTGTAAGAAATATTCTAAATATAGCAATAAATATACTAGACATCCCTAATTTTGGAAATGAAATGATCCAATTTAGAAGGATGGGAGAGTCCACTAGGCGTAAATGGGTTAATATGATGTGTTGAAGATTTAATAATATTGTACTTACTTCTTGACTTGTCTTATAAAAATAAGAATAGTTGGTATTTAGTTTGATGGACAAATTTGTATGTGAATTTTGTTACAATTCCTTAATAAGACTAATACATATATTATGACCTCATATTCAAACATGATTTTAATGAATGGGTGCGGTTAAATAAATACCACATCTTATAAGCAGTACTGCATCAACAGAATATGCATGAATTGAAGGAGTACTTTCATGAAATATCAGTATTTTTGGTAAATAAAAGTATCATGACAAAAAAAGTCAGAAGTAATGGCTTTACACATACTGTAGCATGTTTGTTAGCGCATATAATTCATGATATATTATTCAGGGCTTTTTCTTGCCTGTTTTTGAAATTATCTGCGTGAAATTGGGAAAAAAGTATTCTTGCTTTATTTAATATGAATAAATATAATATTATAAAACTAACATAAAGCAGGAAATTCTTAACATTAAGATATCTTTGAACTCTTTCTTTTTTGTTATTTAAAGCTCTATTTCTTATCATCTTAAAGTAAAATCAATTGGAAAAGTTTAGACTGGATTTGGGGAAAAAACACTTTTTGCTCCTGGGAATATGACTGAGTAATAAGTTCAATAGTTAGAACTCTACCAATATAATAATTATATGAACTGTTTTTAGCATAGGTGCAACGCATCTATGCTTAAGGTATATACGACATTTCGAAAACCCACATCGATCGGTTGACCATTATTAAGCCTTACCTGATCAAAAATCAGACGAAATATCTATTTAATTTAGTATATGGTAATTCTTACAATTTTTTTTTGGAAACGTTTTTCTAACGTTTTCTTCCAAGAATATTGCTGACACCGTTTTAAGTGAATTTTTCTAAGACTGTTTTACGTGAAAAAACCTTCTAAGAAACTAAAACAAATTTCGTTCGTAAAACAATTCTGTTCTTGTTGATAGTGACCTCACACCTAATTTCTATTTCCTTTGTTTACTGTTCTATGAGAGGTCAAATGTTTACATAACTGAATTCATAAGGCCCTGGTTTAAGAATATGTAACATTTCATCGGTTAATTATAAATAGAAATTAAAACATATTCTCAGCAGGAAGTGGGGCATTAAGCACTTTTATTCTTTGAAAATGCGTAAAAAATGGCGGAGTACGATGAATGTTTTCTGATTTATGACATGGGTTCTGACCTGCCTTTCTAGGCCACGACTTTTATATTTCTTGGTTTACAAAACCGCCGACCCTAATTTTTGGAAAAAGGGAAAAAAAATAAAATCGGAAAATCGTCTTTTTTTTAAATATTTTATTCCCGACCGCACTGCAAAACGAGCGAAACGAGAAAAAAAAACGATCCGGTTTGAGTATGGTTGCGAATAAAATCAAGTAAGTACAATCAACGATTGGTTCACATATATTGCAGAGATCGGGATATTTTTCAATGTGACACATTATGTACCAGTCCTTTTATGGGCACTTCTCAAAATTTATTTCGGGTAAAAATTACAGACAATAAGAAAATCAGCGTCAGTAAAATGTCGACCCCATCAAAATTTATTTCCGAGTCTGTGACGCAACTATATTGTTTAACATGTTAATTATATTAAACAAACCCGATATTATAGTAGATAAAAAAGTATTTGATAATTAGTATAAATAATCCAATAAAACACTGCCATTATTTACGATATATGTGTTTAGGAATTTTGTAAACACGTCCGCCATAGTTTATAGGAACTGTACAGAAAGTTTGGAAATCGGAACAAATCGGTATATCTCGGAAAATCATTGATAAATGTATTTGTCGTTTCAATGCTTAGGGCCGAGTAATTTCGGCAAATCGGAACTCAACTTGCGTAAAACACTAGCTCAATTAACCATTAAACTCCGCCTCCGTTCTCGGCAAAAGATTCGAAGGCGGAGCTATGCACGTGCTTTTATTAAATTGGAGGATTGCAATTGAGAAACAAACACACGATTGGTTCGGCATGTTGATTGCTAGACAAAGGAAGCCAATTTTTTCGGCGCGAAATTTGTCGCTTTATTGCTTCCGACAGAAAGCGGCTTTCCTTTGATGACGTCAAACTGTCAATTCACACAGACTGCACATTTTCGGAAGACTTTAACTGACTCCTTGTTTACAATTCCGGTAAAAAAAACACTTGCTAACATTAAACTTTGGATTAAATTATCAAAATAAAGCAAAAGCGAAGTTGACAAATATGATTTAATTAATTCGCATCAGTCAAATAAGACGTTTTGCGTTGTAAATCAACGAGTTTTCATGACAACAATAACTTTGACAAACATTACCGCGACGACGCATGGATCGATCTACCTCGATTTTTTTTTATGTACGATCTCATAAGTCGAGTAAGAGCAAACACATACCGGGTAATTTGTGTATGAGTAGTTTATCTTATATAAGATTTATGCAACGGGCATTGCATTGCGTAATGAAGCGCATCGAATTATGGAAATGAAGCGCAGTTTTTCGTTTTAATGGGAGAAGAACGCATGTCATGTAATGGAGTGTTTAAAATTGCCTGATGTTACAAAAGGTGCTTTTAGGACTCATTTCATTTGAAGATATAGATGTGTTTCATTGCATAATTTGATTTTTTGTCTCTGTGTTAAGGTTATAAAAGATATGTTGTCTTTGTTCTGATGTTATTAGTATTAACTTTTTTTTCCGTTTGTTTGTTGTTGTTTTTTTTCGACCGCCCGATGGACCATTTTCAAAATAATTTTTGTAAACCAATAAAAAAAAAAGTCGTGGCCCTATGGATTTGATGAAGTAGAGTTTGAAAGTAATAGAGATGTGTAAATTGAAGTTAAAATGATTTACTTTGAGCCAGAAATTAACGTTACGAGTAGAGCTAAGGGTTTAAATGTGGCATCGGATTTAATGGATTCGCGCGAATTCTGGACGAGTGTTGTGTCTGTAAAATATTAAATGGAAAGCTGTAAATGTATCAAGTTGGAAAAGAAAACGGATGGTTGCATAATGGTATGCGTGAAATAATGTAATTCTACGTATTTATTTTCATAGTTATGTCATTTTGTAACCATTCACATTCGTCACTATTTGGAATTCCTGTTTCTAAAAATAGAACAATTTGGTTACAAGGGGGGCGACTCGTGATGTCAGCAATCGTTAAGGTTACAATATACTAAATAATCGAGCTGTACTCTCTTAACAAATCATCATATTTTCCTCGAAGGCATGTTATACACTTTAGACTGTTGTTCTGGTTTTATCGTTTGGAGATATTGATAGGGTAAGCATAGGTGTTCACTACTAAATCCCTGAAATAGGATTAAGTTGGAGATTAAAGTAAAAAATGGCACTGCAAAAGGTAACAATCCACTAGAAAACGGCTGAGAAAAAGGCGCAAAAACAGTCGATTTTGATTTGAGTCGAATTCTTTTTTGGTTTGAACATGACATATCTTTTATTGCTTAAATCAATTCAGCTAAGAATGCCTGTCAAGAAAAGATATGGTTATGGGGGTCTCTATGTGCAAAATGTTGTATTTATTTTCGCTCAAAGTTGTCGCTTTTAGATCGAAACATATAAGGAAACTATTTAGTATATTTTGACCTAAACATTTACTTCAGCAGCAACTTCCCTGTATCTTGCAACTATGCTTTCAGCGCCATCGACGCTCTCGTTTACTTACAGGAAAGATCGAAGACAATAAACAGTGCTACAATATTTTGAGTGTATCAATTGTGAGAGTGAATGAAGTTGATTTAAGTTAACAATCCTGCCATTTTAAATGTTATAAATTAATAATTATGGTTTGTCATGATAAAAAAAAAGCTTATTTTTTGCATTGCCAGAATCAGGGCTTTTTTTCCTTCTTTGAGACTGCACGTGGACTGACATTTCACAATTTTGAAACAGACAACTCACAAATCTAACACGGCCGCTATTTTTTTACAAAAACAGCCGTTTAAATTTGTTTAAAGCTGACTTTGTGCCCAAAACTGTCAAAAACGGCCTTTTTTATCGATTACAAACATGAATCGATAAAAAATTTATACCGGTGCAACCGATGTATTAGTTCAAGCACAGCCGATCAACCTCACCATTAAACAAACAACATGGCGTTGCAAAACTTGCGTTGATATGCTAAAAAGATTTTAAAAACATCAAATAATCCCAATTTATTGCAATTCGCGATTACAATAAAGAAACAAAAGATTTCTACAGCATTTTTACAATGCATTATTAAAACAGACATGGATTAAATTATAAAGAAAGTCATTTTAAATTTTGCTGAAAGCACAATCATGATTCATGCATTGATAACTGAAAGCGAGACTTGTTATTCTATATCTTATCCGTTTAAAATTGTAAATATTGGTTAAACTAAAGTATAACTGTGAAGATTAATTTTAATGCATTTTCATGATGCGTATCAGTGATTTTTTTGGCCCAAAATTACTTCCGATATTCGGCTGCTTCCCAATTGCAAAAATCAACGTTTTTTCATCTGATCAAAATTTCCTCCGAAAAACACAAAATTTTCCCAATATACCCAATAAGATTACAATGTCATTTAGCGATAATGTCTTAGAGGGAGTGCCAATTGAGCTTCTCGAGTCATCGCCAAACGACAACTGACTTACATTTTGGTTTGGGAATTTAGCCGATTATTTACAAAATTACGTTGCTATCAGGTATCCACGCATCCTTCTCTATATTGCGGAGGATACCGATGATAGTCGATGTATCAAGATTGAGCACACCTGTTTTTACACTCGTCCAAGATGGCAGCAAGCAGATGAGAAATTGCAATGAACAGCGCAAATGATAAAAACATTCAAATTAACAACAGATATCACAGCGTTATAGATAATTTTTTACCCATGGTGGTAAATACCCCCACTTTTCAAAGCATGGAGGTAAATGGTCAAATTTTGACTTGCTTGAATGGTAATTTGCTAAAAGTAAAACCAGAATATAGCCAGGGTACAGACACGCTACTTTAATAATGTTAAACACAAATAACCATTAACTATGTGTATTCCTTCATATTAAAAGGTTTCTTAATTTCTTGTTATTTTAACTTGTATTGTTTGCAGATTACATTTAAGAAGATCTTCGTCCTTATTGTCAACCACCATGGGCCACGGAAAACTTTTTTGCCAACTTTCAACAGTTGTTTTATTAGCGTTTTAGTGGTTCCTTTTTTATTTGAAAACAGAGGAAATTAAATCATTCAGTATTGGCAGTACAATTTTATTACTCGATACAATTTTTGCCTTACACAAAGAATCAATTTTACTTTGAGAAGTAATTTGTGATGGCTTGGAAGAAGCCATGCTCACCACTTCATGTACAGTACACTCCACGCGTTTTCCCCAAAAAACGCGCTCCCTCCGCGGGTTTTTTCTGCTAGCGAGTGTTCACGCGGCGTTTGGAGAGCGAGGTGAACTCAATAAAACGCTCTGCGTTACGCCGCGTTCGCTAATTCCTGCGGCGTGTATTACTTTAGCCTAGTCGGTATCAGTGACCGCCGCGCAGTACTGCCGCGTTAGCAGTGTGCTACTGGGCATGCCAAAAAATATAAACATTGTTATAATAAATTGTTTAAATACTGTAGTACATTTATAAAAAAGAAAATTGTATAGAAAATTAATATATGTTTTAATTCACAGGTACGTCTACAATATGAATTAATACGCCAGGTTATCGTTTAAAGTTTATAAGGATAAATGTTCCGTAAAATTTCCAAATGAGAATAATAATTGGTAATCCGAAACACACTACGATTTTAAATGTTAACACGACGTTTACAAATGCTTCCAATATACAGTCATCATGTATATTTTCCGACAAAAAAGCGCAAAAATTATGCTGCAATGTACAAGGTCAAGGTATACTCCTGCAAAGCGTGCGTGTATTGATTTTTTGATATGCAGAGAACACTGAATTCTGTTGATTTCGGTTAAAAGCTTCTTTGGTATTTTTTAACAAAATTATATCGCGAATAAGTTGATACTTCCTACAAAATTATTTCAAATCGAGCACGCCAAATCTTTATCGTTACGGTATTTTAGTAGAGTTATTATTTTAACAGTAATTGTACTGTAAACTGATTAAAGAAAACACATCTGGGCGGAACTGGATTAAGTGTTCGATGTTTTAAAAACACGCAAAGCTTGTCTACTGACCTATTGTGTAGACTGCTGTCTGCGGTGTTTTGACAAAAGGGATTAACATGTGTGAATGTCACACTGCCGATTTGGTCCATAATTACTGGTAAACATTGTTTGAATGTCGATGCAATTAGAATACAACTGTGAATATTTAATGCAACTATCAACTCAATAGTTACCACCTTCTTTTAGCAATCAATTGAATAACCTACCTACAAAGAGAAAATACATGCATTAGTGAGCAGAGAATCGACTTTGTTCCGACAATTAAAACCATTCCTTATGCATTCGTTGAACGTGTTTACTTGAGTAAGTTATGCCTTCAGACAGGAAGCGGCTTTTCTTTGATAACGTCAAACTGTCAATCCACACAGGTTTTTGAGACTTTTAGGGTCCTTGGTCATTTGTTTACATGTTCAGTATAGAAAAAACACCTGCTTACATGAAAACTTTGGATTAAATTATCAAAATAAAAACAATGTTTCAAACTGTGATTATATTAATTGGTAAGTATCAGTTTAAAGACAACGTTTTGTTTGTCGTAAATCAATGAGTTTTCTATACAACTACTTCTACAACCACGTGGGTATCGATCTATCTTGGTTGTTTTTTAATGGTTAATTATATATATATAAATAAATATATATGTACTTGGAATACATGTAAATGTAATTTTATTTGAAAATCAGAAAGTAGAACAAAGTTAAATTGATCATTATCTCGTAAAACGCAGAGTTTCCCCCGCGTTGCCAACGCCAAGGGCCGCCGCGGCGGCTTATCAGTTTTGCAGATCGTTAACCGCCGCGTCCAAAATCATGCAAACGCCGCGTATCGCGGGATTTTCTTCATCTCCCTCCAGGTCAATCCCCGCGGAGTAACGAGGGAAATTGGGGAAAACGCGTGGAGTGTACTGTAATTTAATAAACACATAAGCGCTTGACTGTCTGTTAAAAAATCAATACTGAATTTCCATGCGTCTATATGATACAGAACATACATACCGACTGGTTAACTATTTCTACAATCCAGCACACAAATTAGCGCTTAATTTTAAGATAACCAGTCTCATATTTTGGCGAAAGACAATCAGCTGTTTATAAAAAAATTTACGTTGTACACAGAGAATTTACATCATTTGCGTAAGTCCAGATTGGCTTGCTTAAATGTACGCGCGGAAATGATAAATTGAGTGTATCTTGATATTTCTAATGCGTATTTTATGCTGATACGCAGCTTATCTAGAACGCTGATATCATATGGTTATTTGGGAATTATTTAATGCGGGTGTCAATTAACGCAAAATACTACGTTTGAGATAAAAAAACAACAAATGTTTATTAGAAAATTGCACAGCACGCATGTGCGTCACCGAAACGAGTGTTGGAAATTGGAGTTCAGTCTACTCTTAAAGTTAAAGCATTTAAGATGAGATCACCGCTTACCAATAGCAGTAGAGACGCTTTGTGCTTTCCAACAGCCGGTCACCGCTTACCAATAGCAGTAGAGATGCTTTGTGCTTTCCAAAAGCCGGTCACCTCTTACCAATAGCAGTAGAGACGCTTTGTGCTTTCCAACAGCCGGTCACCGCTTACCAATAGCAGTAGAGACGCTTTGTGCTTTCCAACAGCCGGTCACCGCTTACCAATAGCAGTAGAGACGCTTTGTGCTTTCCAACAGCCGGTCACCGCTTACCAATAGCAGTAAAGACGCTTTGTGCTTTCCAACAGCCGGTCACCGCTTACCAATAGCAGTAGAGACGCTTTGTGCTTTCCAACAGCCGGTCACCGCTTACCAATAGCAGTAGAGATGCTTTGTGCTTTCCAACAGCCGGTCACCGCTTACCAATAGCAGTAGAGACGCTTTGTGCTTTCCAACAGCCGGTCACCGCTTACCAATAGCAGTAGAGACGCTTTGTGCTTCCCAACAGCCGGTCACCGCTTACCAATAGCAGTAGAGACGCTTTGTGCTTTCCAACAGCCGGTCACCGCTTACCAATAGCAGTAGAGACGCTTTGTGCTTTCCAACAGCCGGTCACCGCTTACCAATAGCAGTAGAGACGCTTTGTGCTTTCCAACAGCCGGTCACCGCTTACCAATAGCAGTAGAGACGCTTTGTGCTTTCCAACAGCCGGTCACCGCTTACCAATAGCAGTAGAGACGCTTTGTGCTTTCCAACAGCCGGTCACCGCTTACCAATAGCAGTAGAGACGCTTTGTGCTTTTCAACAGCCGGTCACCGCTTACCAATAGCAGTAGAGACGCTTTGTGCTTCCCAACAGCCGGTCACCGCTTACCAATAGCAGTAGAGACGCTTTGTGCTTTCCAACAGCCGGTCACCGCTTACCAATAGCAGTAGACGCTTTGTGCTTTCCAACAGCCGGTCACCGCTTACCAATAGCAGTAGAGACGCTTTGTGCTTTCCAACAGCCGGTCACCGCTTACCAATAGCAGTAGAGACGCTTTGTGCTTTCCAACAGCCGGTCACCGCTTACCAATAGCAGTAGAGACGCTTTGTGCTTTCCAACAGCCGGTCACCGCTTACCAATAGCAGTAGAGACGCTTTGTGCTTTCCAACAGCCGGTCACCGCTTACCAATAGCAATAGAGACGCTTTGTGCTTTCCAACAGCCGGTCACCGCTTACCAATAGCAGTAGAGACGCTTTGTGCTTTCCAACAGCCGGTCACCGCTTACCAATAGCAGTAGAGACGCTTTGTGCTTTCCAACAGCCGGTCACCGCTTACCATATGCAGTAGAGACGCTTTGTGCTTTCCAACAGCCGGTCACCGCTTACCAATAGCAGTAGAGACGCTTTGTGCTTTCCAACAGCCGGTCACCGCTTACCAATAGCAGTAGAGACGCTTTGTGCTTTCCAACAGCCGGTCACCGCTTACCAATAGCAGTACAGACGCTTTGTGCTTTCCAACAGCCGGTCACCGCTTACCAATAGCAGTAGAGACGCTTTGTGCTTTTCCAACAGCCGGTCACCGCTTACCAATAGCAGTAGAGACGCTTTGTGCTTTCCAACAGCCGGTCACCGCTTACCAATAGCAGTAGAGACGCTTTGTGCTTTCCAACAGCCGGTCACTGCTTACCAATAGCAGTAGAGACGCTTTGTGCTTTCCAACAGCCGGTCACCGCTTACCAATAGCAGTAGAGACACTTTGTGCTTTCCAACAGCCGGTCACCGCTTACCAATAGCAGTAGAGACGCTTTGTGCTTTCCAACAGCCGGTCACCGCTTACCAATAGCAGTAGAGACGCTTTGTGCTTTCCAACAGCCGGTCACCGCTTACCAATAGCAGTAGAGACGCTTTGTGCTTTCCAACAGCCGGTCACCGCTTACCAATAGCAGTAGAGACGCTATGTGCTTTCCAACAGCCGGTCACCGCTTACCAATAGCAGTAGAGACGCTTTGTGCTTTCCAACAGCCGGTCACCGCTTACCAATAGCAGTAGAGACGCTTTGTGCTTTCCAAAAGCCGGTCACCTCTTACCAATAGCAGTAGAGACGCTTTGTGCTTTCCAACAGCCGGTCACCGCTTACCAATATCAGTAGAGACGCTTTGTGCTTTCCAACAGCCGGTCACCTCTTTCCAATAGCAGTAGAGACGCTTTGTGCTTTCCAACAGCCGGTCACCGCTTACCAATAGCAGTAGAGACGCTTTGTGCTTTCCAACAGCCGGTCACCGCTTACCAATAGCAGTAGAGACGCTTTGTGCTTTCCAACAGCCGGTCACCGCTTACCAATAGCAGTAGAGACGCTTTGTGCTTTCCAACAGCCGGTCACCGCTTACCAATAGCAGTAGAGACGCTTTGTGCTTTCCAACAGCCGGTCACCGCTTACCAATAGCAGTAGAGACGCTTTGTGCTTTCCAACAGCCGGTCACCGCTTACCAATAGCAGTAGAGACGCTTTGTGCTTTCCAACAGCCGGTCACCGCTTACCAATAGCAGTAGAGACGCTTTGTGCTTTCCAACAGCCGGTCACCGCTTACCAATAGCAGTAGAGACGCTTTGTGCTTTCCAACAGCCGGTTCACCGCTTACCAATAGCAGTAGAGACGCTTTGTGCTTTCCAACAGCCGGTCACCGCTTACCAATAGCAGTAGAGACGCTTTGTGCTTTCCAACAGCCGTCACCGCTTACAAATAGCAGTAGAGACGACTTTGTGCTTTCCAACAGCCGGTCACCGCTTACCAATAGCAGTAGAGACGCTTTGTGCTTTCCAACAGCCGGTCACCGCTTACCAATAGCAGTAGAGACGCTTTGTGCTTTCCAATAGCCGGTCACCGCTTACCAATAGCAGTAGAGACGCTTTGTGCTTTCCAACAGCCGGTCACCGCTTACCATAGCAGTAGAGACGCTTTGTGCTTTCCAACAGCCGGTCACCGCTTCCAATAGCAGTAGAGACGCTTTGTGCTTTCCAACAGCCGGTCACCGCTTACCAATAGCAGTAGAGACGCTTTGTGCTTTCCAACAGCCGGTCACCGCTTACCAATAGCAGTAGAGACGCTTTGTGCTTTCCAACAGCCGGTCACCGCTTACCAATAGCAGTAGAGACGCTTTGTGCTTCCAACAGCCGGTCACCGCTTACCAATAGCAGTAGAGACGCTTTGTGCTTTCCAACAGCCGGTCACCGCTTACCAATAGCAGTAGAGACGCTTTGTGCTTTCCAACAGCCGGTCACCGCTTACCAATAGCAGTAGAGACGCTTTGTGCTTTCCAACAGCCGGTCACCGCTTACCAATAGCAGTAGAGACGCTTTGTGCTTTCCAACAGCCGGTCACCGCTTACCAATAGCAGTAGAGACGCTTTGTGCTTTCCAACAGCCGGTCACCGCTTACCAATAGCAGTAGAGACGCTTTGTGCTTTCCAACAGCCGGTCACCGCTTACCAATAGCAGTAGAGACGCTTTGTGCTTTCCAACAGCCGGTCACCGCTTACCAATAGCAGTAGAGACGCTTTGTGCTTTCCAACAGCCGGTCACCGCTTACCAATAGCAGTAGAGACGCTTTGTGCTTTCCAACAGCCGGTCACCGCTTACCAATAGCAGTAGAGACGCTTTGTGCTTTCCAACAGCCGGTCACCGCTTACCAATAGCAGTAGAGACGCTTTGTGCTTTCCAACAGCCGGTCACCGCTTACCAATAGCAGTAGAGACGCTTTGTGCTTTCCAACAGCCGGTCACCGCTTACCAATAGCAGTAGAGACGCTTTGTGCTTTCCAACAGCCGGTCACCGCTTACCAATAGCAGTAGAGGACGCTTTGTGCTTTTCCAACAGCCGGTCACCGCTTACCAATAGCAGTAGAGACGCTTTGTGCTTTCCAACAGCCGGTCACCGCTTACCAATAGCAGTAGAGACGCTTTGTGCTTTCCAACAGCCGGTCACCGCTTACCAATAGCAGTAGAGACGCTTTGTGCTTTCCAACAGCCGGTCACCGCTTACCAATAGCAGTAGAGACGCTTTGTGCTTTCCAACAGCCGGTCACCGCTTACCAATAGCAGTAGAGACGCTTTGTGCTTTCCAACAGCCGGTCACCGCTTACCAATAGCAGTAGAGACGCTTTGTGCTTTCCAACAGCCGGTCACCGCTTACCAATAGCAGTAGAGACGCTTTGTGCTTTCCAACAGCCGGTCACCGCTTACCAATAGCAGTAGAGACGCTTTGTGCTTTCCAACAGCCGGTCACCGCTTACCAATAGCAGTAGAGACGCTTTGTGCTTTCCAACAGCCGGTCACCGCTTACCAATAGCAGTAGAGACGCTTTGTGCTTTCCAACAGCCGGTCACCGCTTACCAATAGCAGTAGAGACGCTTTGTGCTTTCCAACAGCCGGTCACCGCTTACCAATAGCAGTAGAGACGCTTTGTGCTTTCCAACAGCCGGTCACCGCTTACCAATAGCAGTAGAGACGCTTTGTGCTTTCCAACAGCCGGTCACCGCTTACCAATAGCAGTAGAGACGCTTTGTGCTTTCCAACAGCCGGTCACCGCTTACCAATAGCAGTAGAGACGCTTTGTGCTTTCCAACAGCCGGTCACCGCCTTACCAATAGCAGTAGAGACGCTTTGTGCTTTCCAACAGCCGGTCACCGCTTACCAATAGCAGTAGAGACGCTTTGTGCTTTCCAACAGCCGGTCACCGCTTACCAATAGCAGTAGAGACGCTTTGTGCTTTCCAACAGCCGGTCACCGCTTACCAATAGCAGTAGAGACGCTTTGTGCTTTCCAACAGCCGGTCACCGCTTACCAATAGCAGTAGAGACGCTTTGTGCTTTCCAACAGCCGGTCACCGCTTACCAATAGCAGTAGAGACGCTTTGTGCTTTCCAACAGCCGGTCACCGCTTACCAATAGCAGTAGAGGACGCTTTGTGCTTTCCAACAGCCGGTCACCGCTTACCAATAGCAGTAGAGACGCTTTGTGCTTTCCAACAGCCGGTCACCGCTTACCAATAGCAGTAGAGACGCTTTGTGCTTTCCAACAGCCGGTCACCGCTTACCAATAGCAGTAGAGACGCTTTGTGCTTTCCAACAGCCGGTCACCGCTTACCAATAGCAGTAGAGACGCTTTGTGCTTTCCAACAGCCGGTCACCGCTTACCAATAGCAGTAGAGACGCTTTGTGCTTTCCAACAGCCGGTCACCGCTTACCAATAGCAGTAGAGACGCTTTGTGCTTTCCCAACAGCCGGTCACCGCTTACCAATAGCAGTAGAGACGCTTTGTGCTTTCCAACAGCCGGTCACCGCTTACCAATAGCAGTAGAGACGCTTTGTGCTTTCCAACAGCCGGTCACCGCTTACCAATAGCAGTAGAGACCGCTTTGTGCTTTCCAACAGCCGGTCACCGCTTACCAATAGCAGTAGAGACGCTTTGTGCTTTCCAACAGCCGGTCACCGCTTACCAATAGCAGTAGAGACGCTTTGTCTTCCAACAGCCGGTCACCGCTTACCAATAGCAGTAGAGACGCTTGTGCTTTCCAACAGCCGTCACCGCTTACCAATAGCAGTAGAGACGCTTGTGCTTTCCAACAGCCGGTCACCGCTTACCAATAGCAGTAGAGACGCTTTGTGCTTTCCAACAGCCGGTCACCGCTTACCAATAGCAGTAGAGACGCTTTGTGCTTTCCAACAGCCGGTCACCGCTTACCAATAGCAGTAGAGATGCTTTGTGCTTCCCAACAGCCGGTCACCGCTTACCAATAGCAGTAGAGACGCTTTGTGCTTCCAACAGCCGGTCACCGCTTACCAATAGCAGTAGAGACGCTTTGTGCTTTCCAACAGCCGGTCACCGCTTACCAATAGCAGTAGAGACGCTTTGTGCTTTCCAACAGCCGGTCACCGCTTACCAATAGCAGTAGAGACGCTTTGTGCTTTCCAACAGCCGGTCACCGCTTACCAATAGCAGTAGAGACGCTTTGTGCTTTCCAACAGCCGGTCACCGCTTACCAATAGCAGTAGAGACGCTTTGTGCTTTCCAACAGCCGGTCACCGCTTACCAATAGCAGTAGAGACGCTTTGTGCTTTCCAACAGCCGGTCACCGCTTACCAATAGCAGTAGAGACGCTTTGTGCTTTCCAACAGCCGGTCACCGCTTACCAATAGCAGTAGAGACGCTTTGTGCTTTCCAACAGCCGGTCACCGCTTACCAATAGCAGTAGAGACGCTTTGTGCTTTCCAACAGCCGGTCACCGCTTACCAATAGCAGTAGAGACGCTTTGTGCTTTCCAACAGCCGGTCACCGCTTACCAATAGCAGTAGAGACGCTTTGTGCTTTCCAACAGCCGGTCACCGCTTACCAATAGCAGTAGAGACGCTTTGTGCTTTCCAACAGCCGGTCACCGCTTACCAATAGCAGTAGAGACGCTTTGTGCTTTCCAACAGCCGGTCACCGCTTACCAATAGCAGTAGAGACGCTTTGTGCTTTCCAACAGCCGGTCACCGCTTACCAATAGCAGTAGAGACGCTTTGTGCTTTCCAACAGCCGGTCACCGCTTACCAATAGCAGTAGAGACGCTTTGTGCTTTCCAACAGCCGGTCACCGCTTACCAATAGCAGTAGAGACGCTTTGTGCTTTCCAACAGCCGGTCACCGCTTACCAATAGCAGTAGAGACGCTTTGTGCTTTCCAACAGCCGGTCACCGCTTACCAATAGCAGTAGAGACGCTTTGTGCTTTCCAACAGCCGGTCACCGCTTACCAATAGCAGTAGAGACGCTTTGTGCTTTCCAACAGCCGGTCACCGCTTACCAATAGCAGTAGAGACGCTTTGTGCTTTCCAACAGCCGGTCACCGCTTACCAATAGCAGTAGAGACGCTTTGTGCTTTCCAACAGCCGGTCACCGCTTACCAATAGCAGTAGAGACGCTTTGTGCTTTCCAACAGCCGGTCACCGCTTACCAATAGCAGTAGAGACGCTTTGTGCTTTCCAACAGCCGGTCACCGCTTACCAATAGCAGTAGAGACGCTTTGTGCTTTCCAACAGCCGGTCACCGCTTACCAATAGCAGTAGAGACGCTTTGTGCTTTCCAACAGCCGGTCACCGCTTACCAATAGCAGTAGAGACGCTTTGTGCTTTCCAACAGCCGGTCACCGCTTACCAATAGCAGTAGAGACGCTTTGTGCTTTCCAACAGCCGGTCACCGCTTACCAATAGCAGTAGAGACGCTTTGTGCTTTCCAACAGCCGGTCACCGCTTACCAATAGCAGTAGAGACGCTTTGTGCTTTCCAACAGCCGGTCACCGCTTACCAATAGCAGTAGAGACGCTTTGTGCTTTCCAACAGCCGGTCACCGCTTACCAATAGCAGTAGAGACGCTTTGTGCTTTCCAACAGCCGGTCACCGCTTACCAATAGCAGTAGAGACGCTTTGTGCTTTCCAACAGCCGGTCACCGCTTACCAATAGCAGTAGAGACGCTTTGTGCTTTCCAACAGCCGGTCACCGCTTACCAATAGCAGTAGAGACGCTTTGTGCTTTCCAACAGCCGGTCACCGCTTACCAATAGCAGTAGAGACGCTTTGTGCTTGCCAACAGCCGGTCACCGCTTACCAATAGCAGTAGAGACGCTTTGTGCTTCCCAACAGCCGGTCACCGCTTACCAATAGCAGTAGAGACGCTTTGTGCTTCCCAACAGCCGGTCACCGCTTACCAATAGCAGTAGAGACGCTTTGTGCTTCCCAACAGCCGGTCACCGCTTACCAATAGCAGTAGAGACGCTTTGTGCTTTCCAACAGCCGGTCACCGCTTACCAATAGCAGTAGAGACGCTTTGTGCTTTCCAACAGCCGGTCACCGCTTACCAATAGCAGTAGAGACGCTTTGTGCTTTCCAACAGCCGGTCACCACTTACCAATAGCAGTAGAGACGCTTTGTGCTTTCCAACAGCCGGTCACCGCTTACCAATAGCAGTAGAGACGCTTTGTGCTTTCCAACAGCCGGTCACCGCTTACCAATAGCAGTAGAGACGCTTTGTGCTTTCCAACAGCCGGTCACCGCTTACCAATAGCAGTAGAGACGCTTTGTGCTTTCCAACAGCCGGTCACCGCTTACCAATAGCAGTAGAGACGCTTTGTGCTTTCCAACAGCCGGTCACCGCTTACCAATAGCAGTAGAGACGCTTTGTGCTTTCCAACAGCCGGTCACGGCTTACCAATAGCAGTAGAGACGCTTTGTGCTTTCCAACAGCCGGTCACCGCTTACCAATAGCAGTAGAGACGTTTTGTGCTTTCCAACAGCCGGTCACCGCTTACCAATAGCAGTAGAGACGCTTTGTGCTTTCCAACAGCCGGTCACCGCTTACCAATAGCAGTAGAGACGCTTTGTGCTTTCCAACAGCCGGTCACCGCTTACCAATAGCAGTAGAGACGCTTTGTGCTTTCCAACAGCCGGTCACCGCTTACCAAGAGCAGTAGAGACGCTTTGTGCTTTCCAACAGCCGGTCACCGCTTACCAATAGCAGTAGAGACGCTTTGTGCTTTCCAACAGCCGGTCACCGCTTACCAATAGCAGTAGAGACGCTTTGTGCTTTCCAACAGCCGGTCACCGCTTACCAATAGCAGTAGAGACGCTTTGTGCTTTCCAACAGCCGGTCACCGCTTACCAATAGCAGTAGAGACGCTTTGTGCTTTCCAACAGCCGGTCACCGCTTACCAATAGCAGTAGAGACGCTTTGTGCTTTCCAACAGCCGGTCACCGCTTACCAATAGCAGTAGAGACGCTTTGTGCTTTCCAACAGCCGGTCACCGCTTACCAATAGCAGTAGAGACGCTTTGTGCTTTCCAACAGCCGGTCACCGCTTACCAATAGCAGTAGAGACGCTTTGTGCTTTCCAACAGCCAGTCACCGCTTACCAATAGCAGTAGAGACGCTTTGTGCTTTCCAACAGCCGGTCACAGCTTACCAATAGCAGTCGAGACGCTTTGTGCTTTCCAACAGCCGGTCACCCCTTACCAATAGCAGTAGAGACGCTTTGTGCTTTCCAACAGCCGGTCACCGCTTACCAATAGCAGTAGAGACGCTTTGTGCTTTCCAACAGCCGGTCACCGCTTACCAATAGCAGTAGAGACGCTTTGTGCTTTCCAACAGCCGGTCACCGCTTACCAATAGCAGTAGAGACGCTTTGTGCTTTCCAACAGCCGGTCACCGCTTACCAATAGCAGTAGAGACGCTTTGTGCTTTCCAACAGCCGGTCACCGCTTACCAATAGCAGTAGAGACGCTTTGTGCTTTCCAACAGCCGGTCACCGCTTACCAATAGCAGTAGAGACGCTTTGTGCTTTCCAACAGCCGGTCACCGCTTACCAATAGCAGTAGAGACGCTTTGTGCTTTCCAACAGCCGGTCACCGCTTACCAATAGCAGTAGAGACGCTTTGTGCTTTCCAACAGCCGGTCACCGCCTACCCTAGTGTATGGATTCTGAGCTGTTTTTATACGTAACAGAATCCCTGTTTCATAAAACAAATTATTCCATGTAACGTAATAATATTTATGCACATAAGTTTACACATATAAAAGTTAAATTTTGATTAACTTATAACTCAAAAACATACAACATAGAAAAAAATATTAAACAAGTGAATTTTCATTAATGTATCACGTAAAATCATACTACATATAAAAGAAAACAAAAAATAATTCATCAATCAAATTTTTATAAACATATTGCATACAACACAGTCAAGATAACAAATATTATTTAACAATCAAATTTTGATTAATGTTTCACCTAAAAACATACAACTTAGAAATGAGAAGAAATATAATTTAACAATTATTGCATATTGATTAATGTATCAAGTAAAAATATACAACATAGAAAAGAAATTAAAAAAGAAAATCAAATTTTGATGAATGCATCACATAAAAAATATAACACTGAAAAGAAAACAAATTTGGCAGTAATTCAATAATCTAATTATGATTAATCTATCAAGGAAAAAAATAAATGTAAGAGAAAACAAATACAATTAAACAATCGAATTTTGAAACAAAGCAAATAAAAACATACATCATGTCAAAGAAAACAAATGTAATTTAACAATCGATTTAAACTAACATATCAGGAAAAAACATACAACGTGTAAATGAAAACAAACATAATTAAACAATCAAAATTCTACAAACATATCAGGTAAAAACATACAACATACAGTAGAAATGAAAAATTAATTTAACAATTGAATTTTACCTAATCTATCATGTCTTAACATAAAACATAGCAATAGAAAAGTAACAATAAAATTTTTATTAACATAAAAAGTAAAAACAAATAACAAAGAAATGGAAAACAGATAATCTAACAATATAGAAAATAAAACAAATATTTTTTAACAATCAAATTTTGATTTACGTTTCATATAATACCATACATTGAAGAAAAGAAAACAAAAATCATTTAACAAAGGAATCTTGATTAACAAGTTCTGTCAAAACATACAACATAGAAAAATAAAACGAATATCATATAACAATAGAATTTTGATTAATGTATAACATGAAAATATATAACATTAAAAATAATACATGTATTATTTAACAATCGATTATGATTTACATTTCATGTACATACTGGTACCTTTGTCTCAGTCTGAAAAGCTACGTACTGGTATCATTGTTACAGTCTAACATACTACGTAATAGTAACAGTGTCACATCTGACATGCTATGTCAAACATGCTATGCTTTGGTAACATTGTCACAGTCCAACATGCTACACACTGGTACCATTGTCACAGTAAAACATGCTACGCACTGGTACCATAGTCACAGTCCAACATGCTACGCACTGGTACCATAGTCAGAGTCCAACATGCTATGCACTGGTACCATTGTCACAGTCCAACATGCAAGCACTGGTCTTTGTCACAGTCCAACATGCTACGCACTGGTACGATTGTTCCAAACCAACATGCTACTCACTGGTACCATAGTCACAGTCCAACATGCTACACACTGATACCATAGTCACATTCCAACATGCTGCACACTGGTACCATAGTCACAGTCTATCACGCCACACACTGGTACCATAGTCACAGTCCAACATGCTATGCACTGATACCATTATCACAGTCCAACATGCTTCACACTGGTACCATTGTCACAGTCAAACATGCTACACATTGGTACAATTGTCACAGTACAACATGCTACACACTGTTACCATAGTCACAGTCCAACATGCTAAGCACTGGTACCATAGTCACAGTCCAGCATGCTGCACACTGGTACCATTGTCACAGTCCAACATGCTACACACTGGTACCATTGTCAAAGTCCAACATGCTACACACTGGTACCATTTTCCCAGTCCAACATGCTACGCACTGGTACATTGTCACAGTCCAACATGCTACACGCTGATACCATTGTTACAGTCCATCATGCTACGCTGCCTGGTACCATTGTTACAGTCCATCATGCTACACATTGGTACCATTGTCACAGTCCAACATGCTACACACTGGTACCATTGTCACAGTCCAACATGCTACACACTGGTACCATTGTTACAGTCCATCATGCTACACAATGGTACCATAGTCACAGTCCAACATGATACGCAATGGTACCATAGTAACAGTCCAACATGCTACACATTGGTACCATTGTTACAGTCCATCATTCTATGCACTGGTATCATTGTCACAGTTCAACATGCTACACACTGGTACCATTATCACAGTCCAACATGCTACGCACTGGTACCATTGTCACTGTCCAACATGATACACACTGGTACCATTGTCAAAGTCAAACATGCTATGCACTGGTACCATAGTCACAGGCCAACATTCTACACACTGGTGCCATTGTCATAGTCCAATATGCTACGCACTGGTACCATAGTTTAAGTCCAACATGCTACGCACTGGTACCATTGTCACAGTCCAAAATGCTACACACTGGTACCAAAGTCCCAGTCCAACATGCTACACACTGGTACCATTGTCACATTCCAACATGCTACACTCTGGTACCATAGTCACAGTCCAACATGCTACACACTGGTATCTTTGTCACAGTCCAACATGCTACACACTAGATCCATAGTCACAGTCCAACATGCTACGCACTGGTACCAAAGTCAAAGTCCAACATGCTACATACTGGTACAATTGTCACAGTCCAGCATGCTACACACTGTAACCATTGTCAAAGTCCAACATGCTACACACTGTAACCATTGTCACAGTCCAACATGCTACACACTGGTACCATTGTCACAGTCCAACATGCTACACACAGGTACCATAGTCACAGTCCAGCATGCTACACACTGGTACCATAGTCGCAGTCCAGCATGCTACACACTGGTACCATTGTCACAGTCCAGCATGCTACACACTGGTACCATTGTCACAGTCCAACATGCTACACACTGATACCATTGTCAAAGTCCAACATGCTACACACTGGTACCATAGTCGCAGTCCAGCATGCTACACACTGGTACCATAGTCGCAGTCCAACATGCTACACACTTATACCATTGTCACAGTCCAACATGCTACACACTGGTACCATTGTCGCCGTCCAGCATGCTACACACTGGTACCATTGTCACAGTCCAACATGCTACACACTGGTACCATTGTCACAGTCCAACATGCTACACACTGATACCATTGTCAAAGTCCAACATGCTACACACTGGTACCATAGTCACAGTCCAGCATGCTACACACTGGTACCATAGTCGCAGTCCAGCATGCTACACACTGGTACCATTGTCACAGTCCAACATACTACACACTGGTACCATTCACAAAGTCCAACATGCTAGCACTGGTACCATAGTCACAGGCCAACATTCTACGATACAAGATACAAGATACAAGAATCTTTATTTAACGTCGGATGTGAATATCAATAAACATTAGCTCATGAGCTATTTCCTGACAAAACAATTTTATATACTTAACAAATGTATATTGAGCTGAAAGAAAGAAAGATTGAGCATATTATATAAGCATTAATACTACAAGGACATATTTAGAGCATATAAAACACAAAATTAAGTAATAAATGTTCATTAAAAGCATAATATTTTGTAAGTTACACACAGATACGACAAAGGGAAATATACCTTAAAACTATATTGAAGCTGTTTTTACATAGTTCATATGTTAAAACATATGTTATACACTTTTAAGTTGTACAAACAAAGCATTGCATACCCATATTAAAATTTAAGATATTAAAACAAGTATAGCACACAAATCATGTTCAAATGCATATACAAGCACATGCACAATAACTACATAGTACAACAAATAAATAGCACATATATACACATATATACATGTTTATAACTTTTTAAAAACACACAAGAAGGGAGTATAAAAAAAAAAAAAAAAAAAAAAAAAAAATTATTTAATTGCATGAAAAACAACTACATAGCACATATATACACATATATACTTGTTTATTTTTTATGTTGTTGTTTGTAAAACACACAAGAAACTCATATACACTATATACAAGGATAATAAACAAGGGGTTAACTGACACCATTAACTGATGCACTGGCACCATCGTCATAGTCCAACATGCTACGCACTGGTACCATAGTCAAAGTCCAACATGCTATGCACTGGTACCATTGTCACAGTCCAACATGCTACACACTGTAACCATTGTCAAAGTCCAACATGCTACGCACTGGTACCATAGTCACAGTCCAGCATGCTACACACTGGTACCATTGTCACAGTCCAACATGCTACACACTGATACCATTGTCACAGTCCAACATGCTACACACTGGTACCATTGTCACATTCCAACATGCTACGCACTGGTACCATAGTCAAAGTCCAACATGCTATGCACTGGTACCATTGTCACAGTCCAACATGCTACACACTGTAACCATTGTCAAAGTCCAACATGCTACGCACTGGTACCATAGTCACAGTCCAGCATGCTACACACTGGTACCATTGTCACAGTCCAACATGCCACACACTGATACCATTGTCACAGTCCAACATGCTACACACTGGTACCATTGTAACAGTCCAACATGCTACACACTGGTACCATTGTCAAAGTCCAACATGCTAGGCACTGGTACCATAGTCACAGGCCAACATTTTACGCACTGGTACCATTTTCACAGTCCAACATGCTACGCACTGGTACCCTAGTCACAGTCCAACATGCTACACACTAATGCTTTGGTGCAAATGTCTAAGTCTAACATGCTATGCACTGATACCATTGTCTCTGTCTAACATGCTATATATGGGAACTATTGTCTCAATCTAACATGCTATGTACTTGTACCATTGTCTTAGTCTGAAATACTACTTACTGGTTGAAATAATAAATAGAAAATTGGTAGTCTTATTATTAAGTTCTATTTCACATTGCAAATAGTTACTTGTGCAAAATCTTGTTCAAAAGTGTGACTTTTTCACGTGCTATTGAGTTTTTAAATATTTTCTTTAACTGAATGCTCATTACACTTAGTGACATGAATGTATTGTTACACATACTCTTAAAATTAAATAAAACCAAGTTTACCTATCATGCATGTACTAATGTGTATGTTTCAGTGATTTACTGATTTATATTGAAAAATAAAAGATAAATGACTTTTCTGAATTGCCTTGCCTTCAAATTCTGGCTGCTGTTTTTGTTAATAATTGAACACGAAATCACGAAGACTTTCAGTACTACTATGGATATCATGTTCCAAAGGAGTCGAACAGAATAATTTAATGGCATGCAAACCTTCATTGTCTCGGATGATAAAGAACAATTATACATTTAAAGTTGTAAGCAATTGACAGGCGTTGATAATGTCGATATTTTTCACACAGTAGATACATGTTTTTAATTAATTAAAAGACCGGTCTTTGTTACATGCACATACGTGCGATATAAAATGGCAATTGAAACCCTGAGAAACAAATGGTATTGTTACTCGTCAACGCATCCGGTAATTGGGTTCCGTATAGCATACTGCGTGTTAATATTGCTAATTATTTATTTACAAGACAAACAAGGCAAAATTGAATGAATATGTATTTGTTTATTAAACAACAAAAAACAACAACAGTCGAATATTGCAAAACAGCTAACACCATAAATGAGCAAAATCGCTCGCAATCGATATCACTTAGACACATGGTCGATACTGTAATCATTTTATTGATCAAGATTATCATATCTCGTGCACCAGTTTATTTTGCGTGCTGAAATGAGATATCGCGAGGTTGTTTATCCCTTTGTTTGTATAGGTCCCTGGGGGTAAAGGTGTTGTAAAATGCTGTGAGTGACAGTTGGATATGCAGATGACATGAATATGGCCAATGACTGAAAGACAGACAGACAGAATTTACATATTCCTGCACTTGATTATGTTTTTTTTATAAACACCGCTTTGATGGAATTAACGTATTCCTGCAATTGATTGTGTTTATTTATATTTATATTATTAAATGACCATTTATGTTATGTTTTAAAAATTTCATTACCGCTTTGATGGAATTTACGTTGTCTTGCAATTAAGTATGCTTATTTATATTCGTATTCTTAAATGACCATCTATGTTATGTTATGTAATGTTATGTTGTAATACCTATTTATGTGACAGAAAATAATGTATATATTTGTGTATGAAGACGATGTACTTTTGTATAAGTCTAAATAAACTGTCTGTCTGTCTGTCTGTCTGTCTGTCTGTCTGTCTGTCTGTCTGTCTGTCTGTCTGTCTGTCTGTCTGTCAGTGCAAACAGCGTCCTGTGACAAAATGGTCGAGAATCAGGGTATCGTTTTGACGGTGAAGTGGGTAGAATTTTGGAGTATTAATTAATCAAAACTGGATTATTGTACAAGTAAAAACGTAGATTTCAAAATACCTGAAGGAAACACGAGTGATAATGTTCCAAAATGTGAAAGTGTCCACAATACAAGTTTGTATATTGCTCTTGTTTATTCATTGTGCATTGGTTTTGTTAATTTGCCCAGCAAATTTAGTGAGAGAGGGAGAATGTGTAACCAGGGTCAAGTTATGAAAGTATATTTTAATATGTTTTATGATGCACATTAGTTTATCTCTCATGTATGTTGGTAATATGTAAGTTGATTTTAATTACTTTGATGTGCTAATACCAGAGACCCTTAGATAATCATCAAAGAGGATTCAGGGACACCTATAGAGAAATAGGTCCACCAGGTTAAGAGGTAGACGGTTACAACATGCGTGAAATAGTAGGGGGTAAAGTTGTTGTAAAATGCCTTGAGTGACAGTTGGATATGCAGATGATATGAATATGGCCAATGACTGAAAGATGCTTATTAAGATAATTAGATTTGATTGGAAGAAATGAACTAGGGGTGTGTCAGAATGCTGTGAGAAGGGAGTTAGGGATGGAGATGATAATCAGTGAGCGTTTAGGAAGGTTAAGAATAGGATGTCTTAAAGCTAGTAACTATTATTAGAAATTAAGTAATGTGGACATTGAGTTTATTTGAGTAGATTTGAAATAAAGTATAGACATAGAACATAAGATTAATTATTATTACACCCACTACAACCACAGTGTTAACAGCGTGCTGTGAAATAATGGTGGAGAATCATGGTATCGTTTTGACGGTGAAGTGGGTAGAATTTTGGAGTATTAATTAATGAAAACTGGATTATTTGTACAAGTAAAAACGTAGATATCAACATGCCTGGAGGAAATATGAGTGATAATGTTCCAAAATGTGAAAGTGTCCACAATATATTGCTCGTGTTTATTCATTGTGCATTAGTATTGTTAATTTGCCCAGCAAATTTAGTGAGAGAGGGAGAATGTGTAACCAGGGTCAAGTTATGAAAGTATATTTTAATATGTTTTATGATGCACATTAGTTTATCTCTCATGTATGTTGGTAAATAAGTAAGTTGTCTTTAATTATATTGATGTGCTAAAACCAGAGACCCTTAGATAATTATCAAAGAGGATTCAGGCACACCTATAGAGAAATAGTTCGACATGGTTAAGAGGTAGACGGTTAGAACATGTGTGAAATAGTAGGGGGTAAAGGTGTTGTAAACTGCTGTGAGTGACAGTTGGATATGCAGATGATATGAATATGGCCAATGACTGAAAGATGCTAATTAAGATAATTAGATTTGATTGAAAGAAAGGAACTAGGGGTGTGTCAGAATGCTGTGAGAAGGGAGTTAGGGATGGAGATGATAATCAGTGAGGGTTTAGGAAGGTTAGGAATAGGATGTCTAAAAGCGAGTAACAATTATTAGAAATTAAGTAATGTGGATATTGAGTTTATTTGAGTAGATTGGAAATAAAGTATAGAAATAGAACATGGGATTTATTATTATTACACCCACTACAACCATAGTGTAAACAGCGTCCTGAGACATAATGGTGGAGAATCAGGGTAACGTTTTGACGCTGAAGTGGGTAGAATTTTAGAGTATTAATTAATGAAAACTGGAATATTTGTACAAGTTAAAACGTAGATTTTAAAATGGCTGGAGGAAATATGAGTGGTTATGATCCAAAATTTGAAAGTGTACACAATATATTGCTCTTGTTTATTCATTGTGCATTGGTATTGTTAATTTGCCCAGCAAATTTAGTGAGAGAGGGAGAATGTGTAACCAGGGTCAACTTATGAAAGTATATTTTATGAGAGAGGGAGAATGTGTTACCAGGGTCAAGTTATGAAAGTATATTTTATGAGAGGGGGAGAATGTGTAACCAGGGTCAAGTTATGAAAGTATATTTTAATATGTTTTAAGATGCACATTAGTTTATCACTCATGTATGTTGGTAAATATGCAAGTTGTATTGAATTAAATTGATGTGCTAATACCAGAGACCCTTAGATAATCACCAAAGAGGATTCAGGGACGCCTATAGAGAAATAGTTCCACCAGGCTAAGAGGTAGATGGTTACAACATGTGTGAAATAGTAGGGGGTAAAGGTGTTGTAAAATGCTGTGAGTGACAGTTTGATATGCAGATGATATGAATATGGCCAATGACTGAGAGATGCTTATTAAGATAATTAGATTTGATTGGAAGAAAGGAACTAGGGGTGTGTCAGACTGCTGTGAGAAGGGAGTTAGGGATGGAGATGATAATCGGTGAGCGTTTAAGAAGGTTAAAGAAAAGGATGTCTAAAAGCAAGAAACAATTATTAGAAATTAAGTAATGTGGACATTGAGTTTATTTGAGTAGATTGGAAATAAAGTATAGAAATAGAACATGAGATTAATTATTATTACACCCACTACAACCATAGTGTAAACAGCGTCCTGTGGCATAATGGTGGAGAATCAGGGTATCGTTTTGACAGTAAAGTGGGTAGAATTTTGGAGTATTAATTAATGAAAACTGGATTATTTGTACAAGTTAAAAGGTAGATTTCAAAATGCCTGGAGGAAATATGAGTGATAATGTTCCAAAATGGAAAGTGTCCACAATATATTGCTCTTGTTTATTCATTGTGCATTGGTATTGTTAAATTGCCCAGAAACTTTAGTGAGAGAGGGAGAATGTGTAACCAGGGTCAAGTTATGAAAGTATATTTTAATATGTTTTATGATGCACGTAAGTTTATCTCTAATGTATGTTGGTAAATATGTAAGTTGTCTTTAATTATTCCGATGTGCTAATACCAGAGACCCTTAGATAATCATCAAAGAGGATTCAGGGACACCTATAGAGAAATAGGTCCACCAGGTTAAGAGGTAGACGGTTACAACATGTGTGAAATAGTAGGGGGTAAAGGTGTTGTAAAATGCTGTGTGACAGTTGGATATGCAGATGATATGAATATGGCAGATGGCTGAAAGATGCTTATTAAGATAATTAGATTTGATTGGAAGAAAGGAACTAGGGGTGTGTCAGAATGCTGTGAGAAGGGAGTTAGGGTGGAGATGATAATCAGTGAGCGTTTAGGAAGGTTAAGAATAGGATGTTTAAAAGCGAGTAACAATTATTAGAAATTAAGTAATGTGGACATTGAGTTTATTTGAGTAGATTGGAAATAAAGTATAGAAATAGAACTTGAGATTTATTATTATTACACCCACTACAACCATAGTGTAAACAGCGTCCTGTGACATAATGGCGAAGAATCAGGGTATCCCTTTGACGGTGAAGTGGGTAGAATTTTTGAGTATTAATTAATCAAAACTGGATTATTTGTCAAAGTTAAAACGTAGATTTAAAAATGCCTGGAGGAAATATGAGTGATAATGTTCCAAAATGTGAAAGTGTCCACAATATATTGCTCTTGTTTATTCATTGTGCATTGGTATTGTTAATTTGCCCAACACATTAAGTGAGAGAGGGAGAATGGGTAACCAGGGTCAAGTTATGAATGTATATTTTAATATGTTTTATGATGCACATTAGTTTATCTCTCATGTATATTGGTAAATATGTAAGTTGTCTTTAATTATATTGATGTGCTAAATACCAGTGACCCTTAGATAATCATCAAAGAGGATTCAGGCACACCTATAGAGAAATAGTTCCACCAGGTTAAGAGGTAGATGGTTACAACATGTGTGAAATAGTAGGGATTAAAGGTGTTGTAAAATGCTGTGAGTGACAGTTGGATATGCAGATGATATGAATATGGCCATTGACTGAAATTAGATTTTAATGGAAGAAATGAACTACGGATGTGTCAGAGTGCTGTGAGAAGGGAGTAAGGGATGGAGATGATAATCGGAGAGCGTTTAGGAAGGTTAAGAATAGGATGTCTAGAAGCGAGTAACAATTATTAGAAATTAAGTAATGTGGACATTGAGTTTATTTGAGTAGATTGGAAATAAAGTATAGAAATAGAACATGAGATTTATTATTATTACATCCACTACAACCATAGTGTAAACAGAGTCCTGTGACATAATGGTGTAGAATCAGGGTATCCTTTTGACGGTGAAGTGGGTAGAAATTTGGAGTATTAATTAATCAAAACTGGATTATTTGTACAAGTAAAAACGTAGATATCAAAATGCCTGTAGGAAATATGAGTGATAATGATCCAAAATGTGAAAGTGTCCACAATATATTGCTCTTGTTTATTCATTGTGCATTGGTATTGTTAATTTGCCCAGCAAATTTAGTTAGAGAGGGAGAATGTGTAACCAGGGTCAAGTTATGAAAGTACATTTTAATATGTTTAATGAGGCACATTAGTTTTTCTCTCATGTATGTTTGTAAATATGTAAGTTGTCTTTAATTGTATTGATGTGCTAATACCAGAGACCCTTAGATAATCATCAAAGAAGATTCAGGCACACCTAAAGAGAAATAGTTCCACCATGTTAAGAGGTAGAGGGTTACAACATGTGTGAAATAGTAGGGGGTAAAGGTGTTGTAAAATGCTGTGAGTGAGAGTTGGATATGCAGATGATATGAATATGGCCAATGACTGAAATTATATTTGATTGGAAGAAATGAACTACGAATGTGTCAGAATGCTGTGAGAAGGGAGTTAGGGATGGAGATGATAATCGGTGAGCGTTTAGGAAGGTTAAGAATAGGATTTCTAGAAGCGAGTAACAATTATTAGAAATTAAGTAATGTGGACATTGAGTTTATTTGAGTAGATTGGAAATAAAGTGTTGAAAAAGAACATGAGATTTATTATTATTACACCCACTACAACTATAGTGTAAACAGCGTCCTGTGACATAATGGTGTAGAATCAGGGTATCCTTTTGACGATGAAGTGGGTAGAATTTTGGAGTATTAATTAATCAAAACTGGATTATTTGTACAAGTAAAATGGTAGATATCAAAATGCCTGGAGGAAATATGAGTGATAATGATCCAAAATGTGAAAGTGTCCACAATATATTGCTCTTGTTTATTCATTGTGCATTGGTATTGTTGATTTGCCCAGCAAATTTAGTTAGAGAGGGAGAATGTGTAACCAGGGTCAAGTTATGAAAGTATATTTAATATGTTTTATGATGCACATTAGTTTATCTCTCATGTATGTTGGTAAATATGCAAGTTGTTTTTAATTATATTGATGCACTAATACCAGAGACTTTTAGATAATCATCAAAGAGGATTCAGGAACACCTATAGAGAAATAGTTCCACCAGGTTAAGAGGTAGACGGTTACAACATGTGTGAAATAGTAGGGGGTTAAGGTGTTGTAAGATGCTGTGAGTGACAGTTGGATATGCAGATGATATGAATATGGCCAATGACTGAAAGATGCTTATTAAGATAATTAGATTTGATTGGAAGAAAGGAACTAGGGTTGTGTCAGAATGCTTTGAGAAGGGAGTTAGGGATGGAGATGATAATCGGTGAGCGTTTAGGAAGGTTAAGAATAGGATGTCTAAAAGCGAGTAACAATTATTAGAAATTAAGTAATGTGGACATTGAGTTTATTTGAGTAGATTGGAAATAAAGTATAGAAATAGAACATGAGATTTATTATTATTACACCCACTACAACCATAGTGTAAACAGCGTCCTGTGACATAATGGTGTAGAATCAGGGTATCCTTTTGCAGTGAAGTGGGTAGAATTTTGGAGTATTAATTAATCAAAACTGGATTATTTGTACAAGTAAAAACGTAGATATCAAAATGCCTGGTGGAAATATGAGTGATAATGTTCCAAAATGTGAAAGTGTCCACAATATATTGCTCTTGTTTATTCATTGTGCATTTGGTATTGTTAATTTGCCCAGCAAATTTAGTTAGAGAGGAAGAATGTGTAACCAGGTCAAGTTATGAAAGTATATTTTAATATGTTTTATTACGCTTATTAGTTTATCTCTCATGTATGTTTGTAAATATGTAAGTTGTCTTAATTATATTGATTTGCTAATACCAGAGACCCTTAGATAATCATCAAAGAGGATTCAGGCACACCTATAGAGAAATAGTTCCACCATGTTAAGAGTAGACAGTTACAACATTTGTGAAATAGTAGGGGGTAAAGGTGTTGTAAAATGCTGTGAGTGACAGTTTGATATGCAGATGATATGAATATGGCCAATGACTGAGAGATGCTTATTAAGATAATTAGATTTGATTGGAAGAAAGGAACTAGGGGTGTGTCAGACTGCTGTGAGAAGGGAGTTAGGGATGGAGATGATAATCGGTGAGCGTTTAAGAAGGTTAAAGAAAAGGATGTCTAAAAGCAAGAAACAATTATTAGAAATTAAGTAATGTGGACATTGAGTTTATTTGAGTAGATTGGAAATAAAGTATAGAAATAGAACATGAGATTAATTATTATTACACCCACTACAACCATAGTGTAAACAGCGTCCTGTGGCATAATGGTGGAGAATCAGGGTATCGTTTTGACAGTAAAGTGGGTAGAATTTTGGAGTATTAATTAATGAAAACTGGATTATTTGTACAAGTTAAAAGGTAGATTTCAAAATGCCTGGAGGAAATATGAGTGATAATGTTCCAAAATGGAAAGTGTCCACAATATATTGCTCTTGTTTATTCATTGTGCATTGGTATTGTTAAATTGCCCAGAAACTTTAGTGAGAGAGGGAGAATGTGTAACCAGGGTCAAGTTATGAAAGTATATTTTAATATGTTTTATGATGCACGTAAGTTTATCTCTAATGTATGTTGGTAAATATGTAAGTTGTCTTTAATTATTCCGATGTGCTAATACCAGAGACCCTTAGATAATCATCAAAGAGGATTCAGGGACACCTATAGAGAAATAGGTCCACCAGGTTAAGAGGTAGACGGTTACAGCATGTGTGAAATAGTAGGGGGTAAAGATGTTGTAAAATGCTGTGTGACAGTTGGATATGCAGATGATATGAATATGGCAGATGGCTGAAAGATGCTTATTAAGATAATTAGATTTGATTGGAAGAAAGGAACTAGGGGTGTGTCAGAATGCTGTGAGAAGGGAGTTAGGGTGGAGATGATAATCAGTGAGCGTTTAGGAAGGTTAAGAATAGGATGTTTAAAAGCGAGTAACAATTATTAGAAATTAAGTAATGTGGACATTGAGTTTATTTGAGTAGATTGGAAATAAAGTATAGAAATAGAACTTGAGATTTATTATTATTACACCCACTACAACCATAGTGTAAACAGCGTCCTGTGACATAATGGCGAAGAATCAGGGTATCCCTTTGACGGTGAAGTGGGTAGAATTTTTGAGTATTAATTAATCAAAACTGGATTATTTGTCAAAGTTAAAACGTAGATTTAAAAATGCCTGGAGGAAATATGAGTGATAATGTTCCAAAATGTGAAAGTGTCCACAATATATTGCTCTTGTTTATTCATTGTGCATTGGTATTGTTAATTTGCCCAACACATTAAGTGAGAGAGGGAGAATGGGTAACCAGGGTCAAGTTATGAATGTATATTTTAATATGTTTTATGATGCACATTAGTTTATCTCTCATGTATATTGGTAAATATGTAAGTTGTCTTTAATTATATTGATGTGCTAAATACCAGTGACCCTTAGATAATCATCAAAGAGGATTCAGGCACACCTATAGAGAAATAGTTCCACCAGGTTAAGAAGTAGATGGTTACAACATGTGTGAAATAGTAGGGATTAAAGGTGTTGTAAAATGCTGTGAGTGACAGTTGGATATGCAGATGATATGAATATGGCCATTGACTGAAATTAGATTTTAATGGAAGAAATGAACTACGGATGTGTCAGAGTGCTGTGAGAAGGGAGTAAGGGATGGAGATGATAATCGGAGAGCGTTTAGGAAGGTTAAGAATAGGATGTCTAGAAGCGAGTAACAATTATTAGAAATTAAGTAATGTGGACATTGAGTTTATTTGAGTAGATTGGAAATAAAGTATAGAAATAGAACATGAGATTTATTATTATTACATCCACTACAACCATAGTGTAAACAGAGTCCTGTGACATAATGGTGTAGAATCAGGGTATCCTTTTGACGGTGAAGTGGGTAGAAATTTGGAGTATTAATTAATCAAAACTGGATTATTTGTACAAGTAAAAACGTAGATATCAAAATGCCTGTAGGAAATATGAGTGATAATGATCCAAAATGTGAAAGTGTCCACAATATATTGCTCTTGTTTATTCATTGTGCATTGGTATTGTTAATTTGCCCAGCAAATTTAGTTAGAGAGGGAGAATGTGTAACCAGGGTCAAGTTATGAAAGTACATTTTAATATGTTTTATGAGGCACATTAGTTTTTCTCTCATGTATGTTTGTAAATATGTAAGTTGTCTTTAATTGTATTGATGTGCTAATACCAGAGACCCTTAGATAATCATCAAAGAAGATTCAGGCACACCTAAAGAGAAATAGTTCCACCATGTTAAGAGGTAGAGGGTTACAACATGTGTGAAATAGTAGGGGGTAAAGGTGTTGTAAAATGCTGTGAGTGAGAGTTGGATATGCAGATGATATGAATATGGCCAATGACTGAAATTATATTTGATTGGAAGAAATGAACTACGAATGTGTCAGAATGCTGTGAGAAGGGAGTTAGGGATGGAGATGATAATCGGTGAGCGTTTAGGAAGGTTAAGAATAGGATTTCTAGAAGCGAGTAACAATTATTAGAAATTAAGTAATGTGGACATTGAGTTTATTTGAGTAGATTGGAAATAAAGTGTTGAAAAAGAACATGAGATTTATTATTATTACACCCACTACAACTATAGTGTAAACAGCGTCCTGTGACATAATGGTGTAGAATCAGGGTATCCTTTTGACGATGAAGTGGGTAGAATTTTGGAGTATTAATTAATCAAAACTGGATTATTTGTACAAGTAAAATGGTAGATATCAAAATGCCTGGAGGAAATATGAGTGATAATGTTCCAAAATGTGAAAGTGTCCACAATATATTGCTCTTGTTTATTCATTGTGCATTGGTATTGTTGATTTGCCCAGCAAATTTAGTTAGAGAGGGAGAATGTGTAACCAGGGTCAAGTTATGAAAGTATATTTAATATGTTTTATGATGCACATTAGTTTATCTCTCATGTATGTTGGTAAATATGCAAGTTGTTTTTAATTATATTGATGCACTAATACCAGAGACTTTTAGATAATCATCAAAGAGGATTCAGGAACACCTATAGAGAAATAGTTCCACCAGGTTAAGAGGTAGACGGTTACAACATGTGTGAAATAGTAGGGGGTTAAGGTGTTGTAAGATGCTGTGAGTGACAGTTGGATATGCAGATGATATGAATATGGCCAATGACTGAAAGATGCTTATTAAGATAATTAGATTTGATTGGAAGAAAGGAACTAGGGTTGTGTCAGAATGCTTTGAGAAGGGAGTTAGGGATGGAGATGATAATCGGTGAGCGTTTAGGAAGGTTAAGAATAGGATGTCTAAAAGCGAGTAACAATTATTAGAAATTAAGTAATGTGGACATTGAGTTTATTTGAGTAGATTGGAAATAAAGTATAGAAATAGAACATGAGATTTATTATTATTACACCCACTACAACCATAGTGTAAACAGCGTCCTGTGACATAATGGTGTAGAATCAGGGTATCCTTTTGCAGTGAAGTGGGTAGAATTTTGGAGTATTAATTAATCAAAACTGGATTATTTGTACAAGTAAAAACGTAGATATCAAAATGCCTGGTGGAAATATGAGTGATAATGTTCCAAAATGTGAAAGTGTCCACAATATATTGCTCTTGTTTATTCATTGTGCATTTGGTATTGTTAATTTGCCCAGCAAATTTAGTTAGAGAGGAAGAATGTGTAACCAGGTCAAGTTATGAAAGTATATTTTAATATGTTTTATTACGCTTATTAGTTTATCTCTCATGTATGTTTGTAAATATGTAAGTTGTCTTAATTATATTGATTTGCTAATACCAGAGACCCTTAGATAATCATCAAAGAGGATTCAGGCACACCTATAGAGAAATAGTTCCACCATGTTAAGAGTAGACAGTTACAACATTTGTGAAATAGTAGGGGGTAAAGGTGTTGTAAAATGCTGTGAGTGACAGTTGGATATGCAGATGATATGAATATGGCCAATGACTGAAAGATGCTTATTAAGATAATTAGATTTGATTGGAAGAAATGAACTAGGGGTGTGTCAGAATGCTGTGAGAAGGGAGTTAGGGATGGAGATGATAATCGGTGAGCCGTTAGGAAGGTTAAGAATAGGATGTCTAGAAGCGAGTAACAATTATAAGAAATTAAGTAATGTGGACATTTAGTTTATTTGAGTAGATTGGAAATAAAGTATAGAAATAGAACACGAGATTTATTATTATTACACCAACTACAACCATAATGTAAACAGCGTCCCGTGACATAATTGTGTAGAATCAGGGTATCCTTTTGACGGTTAAGTGGGGAGAATTTTGGAGTATTAATTAATCAAAACTGGATTATTTGTACAAGTAAAAACGTAGATATCAAAATGCCTGGAGGAAATATGAGTGATAATGTTCCAAAATTTGAAAGTGTCCACAATATATTGCTCTTGTTTATTCATTGTGCATTGGTATTGTTAATTTGCCCAGCAAATTTAGTTAGAGAGGGAGAATGTGTAACCAGGGTCAAGTTATGAAAGTATATTTTAATATGTTTTATGATGCACATTAGTTTATCTCTCATGTATGTTGGTTAATATGCAAGTTGTATTTAATTATATTGATGCACTAATACCAGAGACTTTTAGATAATCATCAAAGAGGATTCAGGGACACCTATAGAGAAATAGTTCCACCAGGTTAAGAGGTAGACGGTTACAACATGTGTGGAATAGTAGGGGGTAAAGGTGTTGTAAAATGCTGTGAGTGACAGTTTGATATGCAGATGATATGAATATGGCCAATGACTGAAAGATGCTTATTAAGATAATTAGATTTGATTGGAAGAAATGAACTAGGGGTGTGTCAGAATGCTGTGAGAAGGGAGTTAGGGATGGAGATGATAATCGGTGAGCGTTTAGGAAGGTTAAGAATAGGATGTCTAAAAGCGAGTAACAATTATTATAAATGAAGTAATGTGGACATTGAGTTTATTTGAGTAGATTGGAAATAAAGTATAGAAATAGAACATGAGATTTATTATTATTACACCCACTACAACCATAGTGTACTTTATAAACAGCGTCCTGTGACATAATGGTGGAGAATCAGGGTATCCTTTTGACGGTGAAGTGGGTAGAATTTTGGAGTATTAATTAATCAAAACTGGATTATTTGTACAAGTAAAAACGTAGATATCAAAATGCCTGGAGGAAATATGACTGATAATGTTCCAAAATGTGAAAGTGTCCACAATATATTGCTCTTGTTTATTCATTGTGCATTGGTATTGTTAATTTGCCCAGCAAATTTAGTGAGAGAGGGTGAATGTGTAACCAGGGTCAAGTTATGAAAGTATATTTTAATATGTTTTATGAAGCACGTTAGTTTATCTCTCATGTATGTTGGTAAATATGCAAATTGTCTTTAATTATATTGATGTGCTAATACTAGAGACCCTTAGATAATCATCAAAGAGAATTCAGGGACACCTATAGAGAAATAGTTCCACCAGGTTAAGAGGTATACAGTTACAACATGTGTGAAATAGTAGTGGGTAAAGGTGTTGTAAAATGCTGTGAGTGACAGTTGGATATGCAGATGATATTAAAATGGCCAATGACTGAAAGATGCTTATTAAGATAATTAGATTTGATTGGAAGAAATGAACTAGGGGTGTGTCCGAATGCTGTGAGAAAGGAGTTTGGGATGAAGATGATAATTGCTGAGGGTTTACGAAGGTTAAGAATAGGATGTCTAAAAGTGAGTAGCAATTATTAGAAATGAAGTATTGTGGACATTGAGTTTATTTGAGTAGAATGAAAATAAAGTATAGAAATAGAACATGAAATTTATTATTATTACACCCACTACAACCATAGTGTAAACAGCGTCCTGTGACATAATGGTAGACAATCAGGGTATCGTTTTGACGGTGAAGTGGGGAGAATTTTGGAGTATTAATTAATGAAAACTGGATTATTTGTACAAGTAAAAACGTAGATTTCAAAATGCCTGGAGGAAATATGAGTGATTATGTTCCAAAATGTGAAAGTGTCCACAATATGTTGCTCTTGTTTTTTCATTGTGCATTGGTATTGTTAATTTTCCCAGCAAATTTAGTGAGAGAGGGAGAATGTGTAACCAGGGTCAAGTTATGAAAGTATATTTTAATATGTTTTATGAAGCACATTAGTTTATCTCTCATGTATGTTGGTAAATATGTAAGTTGTCTTCAACTATATTGATGTGCTAATATCAGAGACCCTTAGATAATGATCAAAGAGGATTCAGGGACACCTATAGAGAAATAGTTCCACCAGGTTAAGAGGTAGATGGTTACAACATGTGTGAAATAGTAGGGTGTAAAGGTGTTGTAAAATGCTGTGAGTGCCATTTGGATATGCAGATGATATGAATATGGCCAATGACTGAAAGATTATTATTAAGATAATTAGATTTGTTTGGGAGAAAGGAACTAGGGGTGTGTCAGAATGCTGTGAGAAGGGAGTTAGGGATGGAGATGATAATCAGTGAGCGTTTAGGAAGGTTAAGAATAGGATGTCTAAAAGTGAGTAACAATTATTAGAAATTAAGTAATGTGGACATTGAGTAGATTGGAAATAAAGTATAGAAATAGAACATGAGATTAATTATTATTACACCCACTACAACCATAGTGTAAACAGCGTCCTGTGATATAATGGTGGAGCATCAGGATATTGTTTTGACTGTGAAGGTGGTAGAATTTTGGAGAATTAATTAATCAAAACTGGATTATTTGCAGGGATCATTTTCCTGCAACATTAATCGGTCCAGAAATAAATGGGGAAAAGTATCCGAAAATGTATATCCGAAATCATGACAAATTACGTCAAAATATATACCATTGATTTAGCCATTCATGAAGGTGGTATAATACATGTACAATTAAAATTCCCTTAGGCATTTGTTTTAAACGGAACGAGTTTTCTCAACTGGTTTTATCATTGGGTATTTCATTTTGTTGCGTGTGCTGTTTTATCAGACTTTTTCCATCGTTGTCAATATTATTAATCTGTGTAAGTTTATACCTGTGTTTTAAATTGTTGTCGACTCGATAATAGCTTACAAACATGCACTGAACCAAACAAATGTCTGTGCGTAGGTTTGCTACTGACAACAACAACCAAATATTTAATAAATAATTTGTTGTCAAATAACCCACGGCCGATAGTTTAGATGCGTAGGGATTTAATCACGAAAGCGAAGCATTTGAAACCACGCATCTAATTTTCCGTTCGTGAGTTTTTCAACAACAAAGTATAAAGTACACGAATAATTTCGATTCTAACATGGTTTTACTAAAGATTTATTCAATGTATATTATTTTTATTGTGTACTATTTTATGTGAAGTTCCGCCGATAAAAATAACTTTTGGCTGTTCTGTCGATCAGATCCGCGACTTTCATTCGTAATTATATTACCGAATTATTACGCTGGTGGAAAATGTATCGGCATGTTTTGTTTAGTTACAGGGCGTGCATTCAGACGCGTGCGGATGCGTCAGTATAATCCGCTGTTCACAAGTTTTTGATTCTTGGTCTGATGTGCAATAAACTGGTCCTGACCGGTTTATAGACTGCAGCGAATGGTTTATAACACCTAATCGAGATAAGAATGTCATTAGTAGCAAACAGAATCGGACCGACTGTTTGGGATTTTCAATCGGTCTTTCATGACCCCAAATGGTCTAGGACCGACAAAACTGAAAAAAATATGATCCCTGATTATTTAAAGTAAAAACCTTGATTTCAAAATGCCTGGAGGAAATATGAGTTATAATGTTCCAAAATGTGAAAGTGTCCACAATATATTGCTCTTGTTTATTCATTGTGCATTGGTATTGTTTATTTGCCCAGCAAATTAAGTGAGAGAGGGAGAATGTGTCACAGTCTGACTTGCTACATACTGGATTCATCTTAACAGTCTAACATACTTAGTACTTGTATCATTGTCTCAGTCTGAAATGCTATGTACATGTATGATTGTCATAGTCTAATATTCTACTTACTGGTAACGTTGTCACCATCTAGTATTATTATGCTACATATTGGTATCATTGTCGGTCTAACATGCTACATACTGATTACATTGTCTCAGTCTTACATCCTATGTACTGTTACCATTTTTTCAGTCTGAAATTCTACTGTACTGTTTTCATTGTCAAAGTTTGACATGCTTTGTACTGGTGTCACCTTCTTAGTCTTACATGCTACATAATGGTACCATTGTCTCAGACTAACATTCTATGTACTGATAGGATTGTAACAGTGTGAGGGGTTTAGTGGATGTGGTTCCCACCCAGTGGCCTAGAAAACTTTAGTTTGAAAACTACCTTTTTATCATTTGCTCTCTGTTAAAAGAAAACATTTGTGGGGTCTATCTTTGAACATGGACTCAAGTTTATCTCATTAGGTATCACCGAAAATTGTTACAAATTATTTGTCGAAGTGTGTGGTTTCTGTGCTATTTTTTTATGAGTAATAGAATCCCTGTTTCACAAAACAAATTATTCAATGTAACCTAACAATATTGACACATAGTTTATTCATATAAAAGTCAAGTGATGATTAACATACGACTCAAAAACAAAATTTTGCTTAATTTATCACATAAAAACATTCAATAAATAAAAGAAAAAGTAAAATAATTTGTCAATTGAATTTTTATTAACATATCACTTAAAAATATACAGCATAAAAAAGAAAACAAGTACAATGTTAACAATTCAATGTTGATTATATCATGTTAAAACAAACTACATATAAAAGAAAACAAATATAATTTAATAGTCAAATTTTGATTAATACATCATGTATAAACATACAACATAGTAAAGATAACAAATATTATTTTATTATTTAACAATCATATTTTTATAAGTGTACCACGTAAAAACATTCAACAAAGAGAAACAAATTAACAATTGCATATTGATCAATGTATCAATAATAAACATATAACATAGACAAAACACAAGTATTATTGAACAATCGATTTTTTTTTGTTAAACACTTCAGGTTTAAACATACAACATAGGAAAGAAAACAAATATACTTCAACATTCATATTTCAATTAATGCATCACGTAAAAACATACAACATAGAAAAGAAAACAAGTATAATGATTTTTTTTTAAAACGAAGCACATAAAAACATACATCATGTAAAAGAAAACAAATATAATTTAATAATCATATCAAGACTCATAAATTATGTAAAAAACATACAAAATAGAAAAGAAAACAGTATTACTTTATTTCCAATTTTGATAGAAGCATCAAGTATAAACACACAACATTCAAAAAGATAAACATTATTTAATAATCGTATTCTGATTAACACATCATGTAAAAACATACAAAATAAAAAAATACAAATATAATTAAATAAAAAATAAAAAATAACAATATAATTTTGATTAACCAATATGTTTAAACATTCAACATATAAAAGAAAAAAATTGAACACTCCAATTTTCTTAACATATCTTGAAAAACATACATCATGTAAATGAAAACAAATATAATTAAACAATGAAAATTTTATTAGCATGTCTTAAAAAACATACAACATGAAAATAAAAGCAAATATGATAAAACTATCAAATTTGTATGAACATATCACATAAAAACATACAACAATGAAAAATAACTTAACAATTGAAGTTTGATTAATGCATCTGTATTGATATACAACATAGAAATACAAAAACATAATTTAACAATCAATTTTGATGAACATGTCATGTAAAATCATACAACAAAGAAAAGAAAAAAACAAATTGAATTTAATAATCAAATTTCTAATTACATATCACATAAAAGCTCACAACATTGATTTTTTTTAATTATTTAACAATGGAATTTTGATTTACATATCATATAAAAACATACAACATAGAAAAGATAAAAAATATTATTTAACAATCAAATTTTGATAAATCTTTCACATAAAAACATTCAACATAGAAAAGAAAAAGAAAATCATTTAACAAGGGAATTTTGATTACCAGTAACGTATAACATAAAAACATACACCAATGAAATAAAACAGGTATAATTTAACAATCAAATTTGACAAACCTACATCAAAGAAAAGAAAACAAATTAAATTTAACAATTAAATTTTGATTAAAATATCACGTCATAACATACAAGATAGAACAGAAAACACAAATATTATTCAACAATCAAATTTTAATTCATGCATTGCGTAATTACTATATCATTGAAATGAAAACAAATATAACAACATAGAAAAGATAACAAATATTATTTAACAATCAAATTTTGATAAATCTTTCACATAAAAACATTCAACATAGAAAAGAAAAAAGAAAATCATTTAACAAGGGAATTTTGATTACCGATAACGTATAACATAAAAACATACAATATAGGAAATAAAACACATATAATTTAACAATCGAATTTGACAAACCTACATTAAAGAAAAGAAAACAAATTTAATTTAACAATCAAATTTTGATTAAAATATCACGTCATAATATACAAGATAGAACAGAAAACACAAATTATTAAACAAGCACATTTTTATAAATGTATCAAGTAAAAACTTACAACATAGAAAAAAACACAAATATTATTTAATAATCAAATTTTAATTCATGCATCGCGTAATTATTATATCATTGAAATGAAAACAAACATAATTCAACAATCTAATTTTGATAAATGTATCTCGTAAAACCTTAAATATAAAAGAGAAAATAACGATGATTTAACAATCAACTTTTGACATGAAGCACATAAAAACAAATATCATGTAAAAGAAAGCAAATATAATTAAACAATCGGATTTTGACTAATATATCACGTAAATAAACATAAAACATAAAAACAATTACATTATTACTTTACAATCAAAATTTTATTAACATGTCACGAAAAAAACATCCAACATAGAAATAAAAGTAAATACGATTAAACTATAAAATCTGTATGAACATATCACATTAAAACATACAACAATTTAAAAAAATAGCCAATTGAAGTTTGATTTATGTATCTGTATTAATATACAACATAGAAATAAAAAAGTATAATTAATAACAATCAAATTTGATTTACATATCACGTAAAATCATACAACAATGAAAAGAAAGAACAAATTAAATTTAATTATTAAATTTTGATTTACATATCACATAAAATCTCACAACACTGAAAAACAAAACAAATATTATTTAACAATGAAATTTTGATTTACATATCACATCAAAACATACAACATAGACAAGATAACAAATATTGTCTTACAATCAAATTTCGATAAATGTTTCACATAAAAACATTCAACATAGAAAAGAAAATGAAAATCATTTAACAAAAGAATTTTGATTACCGGTCACGTATTACGTAAAAACATACAACATAGAAAATAAAACTAGTATAATTAAACAATGGGTTTTGATGACAATGTATCACATACAAACCTACATCATAGAAAACAAAACAAATTTAACTTAACAATCACATTTTGATTAACACATCACATCATAACATAGAAGAAAGAACAGAAAACAAAAATTATTTAACAATCAAATTTTGATTAATTAATCCCGTTAAATCATACAACATATAAAAGAATACAAGTCTTCTTCAACAATCAAATTTTTATAAATGTATCACGTAAAAACATACAACAAAGAAAAGCAAACAAATATTATTTAACAATCTAATTTTAATTCATGCATCACATAAAACATACATAAATGTATCTAGTAAAACATTCAAGAGTTTAGAGAAAATAACGATGATTCAACAATCAAATTTTGACACGAAGCACATAAAAAACATACATCATGTTAAAGAAAAACAAATATAATTCAACAATATATTTTGAATAATATATCACATAAAAACAAAATACAACATACAAAATAAAACAATATCATACTTTACAATCAAATTTTGATTAAGGTAATTTCACGTAAAAACATACAACATTGAAAAAAAAAATTATAATTGAATCATGTAAAAACATACAACATAGAAAAAAATACAAATATAATTTAACACTAAAATTTTGATTAACAATTAAAGCATTCAACATGTAAAAGAAAACAAACATAATTTAACACTCTTTTTTCTTATAACATATCTTGAAAAACATACATCATTAAAAGAAAGCAAATATAATTAATCAATCAAAATTGTATTAGCATACCACAAAAAAACATACAACATGTGAATGAAAACATACAACATAAATAAAAAAACATGTCACATAAAAAATACAACATAGTAAATAAAATCAATATTATTTAACAATCCAATTTTGATTTACATATCAAATAAAAACATACAACATAGAAAAGATAACAAATATTTTAACAATAAATCTTTTATTAAAGTATCAAATAAAAACATAGAAAATAAAACAAAAACTATTTAACAAAGGAATTTAGATTAACAAATAAGTCAAATATACAACATAACAGAAAAATAACACAAATAACACAAATATCATTTAACAATAGAATTTTGATTAACTCATACCGTTAAACATGCAAGAATTGAAACAAGAATAATTTAACAGTTTTGTTTATTAACAAATCACATGCAAACATTCTACTTAGAAAAGTCAACAAATATAATTTAACAAATGAATTTTGATTAAAAGTTGTATGTAAAAACAAATACACACAATATATATATATATATATATATATATATATATATATTGACAATTTTGACTATTTTGATTAACATTTCACTTCAAAGCATACAGCATGTAAAAGAAAACAAATATAATTTGCCAATCAAATATTCATTAACATATCATGTAACAGAAAATAAATATAATTTTATGTAAAAACATACATCATTGAAAAGAAAAAACAAACAAGTAATTCAACAATAGCATATTTATTAATGTATCATGTATAAACATATAACATAGAAAAAAAGCAAGTAACTCAACAATCAAATTTTGATAAACATGTAAGGTAAAAATGTACCTCATGTTAAATCAAACAAATATAATTTAACAATCAAATTTTGATTAAAATATGTGAAAACATACAACATAGAAAATATAATTAATATAATTTAACAATTGCAAAGTCATTCATGTATCATGTATAAACAGATAACATACAAGAAAAGTATAATTTAACAATTGCAATTTGAATAACACATCATGCAGGTTACAACATACACAGAGAAAAGAAAACAAATATAATTTTACAATAAAACTTTGATTAACATATATCCTCAAAACATACAAGATAGAACAGGAAAAAGATATTATTTAACAATCAAATTTTGATTAATGTATCACATAAAATCATACTGCATAGAAAAGAAAACAAGTATAATTCAAAAATTGAACTTGGTTAATGTATCACGCAAAACATACAACATAGACAAGAAAAGAAATAATTTTTAATAATCAAATTTTGATTAACCCATTGAGTTAAAAAATTCAACACATAAAAGAAAAAAAATATAATTAAACAATCTAAATTTCATTTATGTATGTAAAAACATTCAGAATTTAAGAAAACCTAAGAATAAATACAACAAGCAAATTTTGAAATGAAGCACATAAATTATACATTATATAAAGTAAAACAAAAATAATTTAACAATGGGATTTTGATTTATATATCACATTTCAACATACACTATTAAAATAAAACAACTATAATTTAACTATCAAATTTTCATAAATAATTATGATGTAAAAAAAACATACAACATAGAAAAGAAATCAGTTTTACTTTACATTCAAATTTTGATAAAAGCATCATCCAACATAGAAAAAAATACAAATATAATTTAAGAATTAAATTTTGATAAACGCATCATGATTAAACATTCAACATGTTAAAGAAAACAAACATAATTTAACAATCGAATTTTGCTTAATATATCTTGAACAACAGCTGCCACCATAGGATGACTTATGCCCCCTATAAACGCTTGATAGAAGTTATGAGCTTTTTTCGAAACCTAAACGCGGACCCTAAGTTCAAGGTCAAGGTCACAGGGGTCAAAATTTGTGTGCGTATGGAAAGGTCTTGTCCATATACACATGCATACCAAATATAAAGGTTATATCTCAAGGGACATAGAAGTTATGAGCATTTTTCAAAACCTAAACGCAGATTTCGAAACCTAAACACGGAACCTAACTTCACGGTCAAGGTCACCGGGGTCAATTTTTTTGTGCGTATGGAAAGGCCTTGTCCATATACACATGCATACCAAATATGAAGGTTATATCTCAAGGGACATAGAAGTTATGAGCATTTTTCGAAACCTAAATGCAGATTTCGAAACCTAAACACTGACCCTAAGTTCAAGGTCAAGGTCACAGAGGTGAAAATTTTTGTGCGTATGGAAAGGCCTTGTCCATATACACATGCATACCAAATATGAAGGTTATATTGCAAGGGACATAGAAGTTATGAGCATTTTTCAAAACCTAAACGCAGATTTCGAAACCTAAACGCGGACCCTAAGTTCAAGGTCAAGGTCACAGGGGTAAAATTTTTTGTGCGTATGGAAAGGCCGTGTTCATATACACATGCATACCAAATATGAAGGTTATATCTCAAGGGACATAGAAGTTATGAAACCTAAACGCAGATTTCGAAACCTAAACGCGGACCCTAAGTTCAAGGTCAAGGTCACAGGGGTAAAAATGTGTGTGCGTGTGGAAAGGCTTTGTCCATATACACATGCATACCAAATATGAAGGTTATACATCAAGGGACATAGAAGTTATGAGCATTTTTCGAATGCTAAACGCAAAGTGTGACGGAAAGACGGACAGACAGAAGGACAGACAGAGTGACAGACAGACAGACGGACAGACAGGCGGACAGTCCGATCACTATATGCCCCCTTTTCTTCGAAAGGGGGCATAAAAACAAACATCATGAAAAAGAAAACAAATATAAATTAAAAATCAAAATTGTATTAACCAATCATTAAAAAAACATACAACATGTAAATGAAAACAAATAAAATTTAACAATCAGATTTCTATTTACATATAATGTAAAATCATACAACATAAAAAAAGAAAAAAATTATAATTTAGCAATTGAATTTTAATTAACATATCTAAGTAAAATGCAACATAGAAATAAAAAATGCATAATTTATCAATCAAATTTTGATAAAACATATAATTAAAAAATAAACAACAGAAAAAAGAAAAGCAAACATAATTTAATAATCAAAAGTCGCAACATACAAAAATAAAACAAATATCATCTAACAATCAAATTTGGATAAAAAATGTATCATGTAAAAACTACAAAATAGAAAAGAAAACAAATATAATTTAAGAATTGAATTTTGAATAGCATATCGTCTATAAACAAACAACATAGAAAATAAATAAAACAAGTTAAACTTTACAATCTAATTTTGATTAACATGTCACGTAAAAACATGCAACATTATTATAGAAAGAAAATCAATTTAAATTTAATAAGCAAATTTTGATTAACGAATCATGTAAAATCTTACACCATAGAAAATAAAACAAATATTATTTAACAATCAAATTTTGATTAACAGATCACGTAAAAAAAAAAAGTATACTAAAGATAACAAATATTATTTAACAATCAAATTTTGATTATTGTATCACAAAAAAAACATACAGCATAGAAAAAGAAAAAAAACATTTAACAATGGAATTTTGATTAACAAATCATGCCAAAACCTACAACATGGAAAAAAATCAATATTATTTTGATTAGCATATCATGTAAAAGTATAAAACATAGAAAAGAAAACAAATTTGAACAATATTTTTTTATTAATGTATCACTGGTATAAACGTCCAACATAGAAAATAAAACAAGTATAATTTTACAATCAATTTTTTTATTAATATATCACATGAAAACATACAACATGTAAAAGAAAACAACTAGTATTTAGCAATCAAACTTTCATTAAAATATCACATAAAACATACAGCATACAAAAGAAAAGAATTTTGATTAACAATCATGTAAAATCATTCAACATAGAAACAAAAACAAATATAATTTAACAATTGAATTTTGATTATTGTATCACATAAAAAATACAACATAGAAAAGAAATGATATGTAAATAAAAAATAGAATTTTATTAACGTATCAGGTAAAACATACAACATAGAACAGAAAACAAATATAAATTCACAAATAAATTTTGATTCATGTATCACTAGAAAACATTAATATTGAAAAGAAAACAAATACAAATTAACAATCCAATTCTGATTTATGCTTCACGTAAAAACAAAAAATATATGTATTTAATAATGATTTTGAATAATCACGTAAACAGGTACAACAAAGAAAAGAAAACAAATACAAATTAACAACGGTATTTTGATTAACATATCACATAAAAACCTAATACATTGAAAAACAAACAAATATAAATTGACAACGAAATTATGGTTAACACATCAAGCATATCAATTTGTCAAAGCCACAAAGGTGGGTTGATTCTTTATGTATTAGTTATTACCTGTTGCTATGTTTCATTGGTTCCCTGCATAAGTGATTTGCAAAGTTGTCATCTTGCTACCTTTTCATTGTTTCTCTTTATGTGATCTTCAGACGTGGCCATAAATGTAGTTTGTTGGCAAATCAGCTCGAACAGTACCACACACGCAGCAACATATAGAGGAAGAACATCTTGTAGTTGTGGGGCAGTTAGGCCTTGCATGTATCTTGTTGTTCAAAATTGTTCAAAGACTTAATAGAGAGTTTGTGTTTAAGATATAACAGAAAAATAAATCTCAATGAAAACTTTGTGGAGTTGTGCATTTTATTGAACCATCACAGTTACTGTGCAACAAATATATCATAAAGCAATTTTATAACATGATCAATAAATATAGAAAATTGTGGAAAATCTTTTAAAGGCTATCATGTACTGAGTTGAAAGTGTATTATTATCTAAATGACCTATACTACCTATAATGATGCTCTTACAGGATTGTGCAAAGTCATAGGGGAATAGGATTGGTAGTCAGAGTTGAGGGTACTCTGTGCTAAGTCATATGGGAATAGGATGGATAATCAGGGGTGGAGGTTCTACCTGCATATGAGTGGAGCTGTGTGAAAATGGGGCTTCGTGCATGTGGAACAGGCTAATCAGGAATGAAACTTTCTACTTTAATGGTATTTCTTGTTTGAATTAAGTGTCTTCTTTGAGAAAATCTAGTTAAGGCATGTGTTTAATCTCACATACTCAATCTGGTATCATTGTCTCTGTCTGACATGCTATGTTCTGGTACCATAATGTCACACAGTCTGACATTCTACATACTCAGTATTTCTGGTATACTTGTCTAAGTCTAACATGTTATGTACAGAACTGGTACCATTGATGCTATCTGACATACTACATAATTTTATGGTATCATTGTCACAGTCTTACATGCTACAAACTGGTATAATTGTCTCAGTCTGACCTGCTACGCACTTGTACCATTGTCTCAGTCTAACATGCTAAGCCTATGTACTGGTACCATTGATGCTATCTGAAATACTACATAATTATGGTATCATTGTCACAACATGCTAGTGTTGCATTTTTTTAATAAGCCTATTTTGGCCATTTAATTATGTTCAAGTTGGGAGTAATAGATACTTCTGTAATCTTATTGCTGGTCACACACTTCTGATAAATACCAGGTGTAGGCCATCTCTCTGGTGAGGGGTGACTCACATATCTCTTAATTTCTGCAAATTGCTATAAATCTTACTTCTGCTAAAAGCTATAAATCTTACTTTTGCTAATTGCTATAAATCATGGTCACTTCTGAGAATTCCCAGAAATTTGCATATTGCCAGAAATTTGCATACTAATTGCAAATGTCAGAAATTAGCATATTTGAATAGTATAAAAAGAGGGTTTTGGGAATTGAGAGGGGAAAAAAGAGAATAGGACAGGGGAAACGGAAGGATGCTTTTAATATATAATATTGAAAACTTGTGTCTTGATATCAATACTTTAATGTTTTAAATATACTTTTTGTTACTAATCAGAAGAGTGTATTTCTAGTGTATTTCTTGAATAAAAGTGTTAAGAGTGATTGTGAAATAAAGTTTAGAAGAAGACATTCACATCATTTTGGATTTAATCATTGTCCAACACATCAACGTGGACTGGTGACGGCAAAATTACCGCTGAGAAATTGCCCAAACTAATCCATGTTGTTTTGGGCCATGCGCTAACTGACGGTGGGGAGAAAACGGTTACACTGGTGTACAGGGGTGGGATTTCTGTGAAATTTATTTTTACAGATGTATGAACTGGAACACCTGAAACTTCAACGATTTCTGTGAAATTTATTTTTACGGATGTATGGACTTTAACACTTGAAACTTCAACGATTTCTGTGAAATTAATTTTTACAGAGATATGGACTTTAACACGCGAAACTTCGAGGATTTCTGCAAAATTAATTTTTACAGATGTATGGACTTTAACACATGAAACTTTGATTATTTCTGTTTTGATGCAGTTTTACAGAAATGGGCCTTAAAACACTTCAATTGTTGTGGTGCTGGTGAAAAGCCTTTATTGGATACACGTTGGACTTTAAATTTGAAATGAATAATAAAAATCAACAGCGATTTGGACAGGTAGTTTTCAGTGGGATATATTAATAGCAATTATCAATCAGAGACAACAGGATTACAGTGAGCTGTTGGAAGCAATCATTTGGGGAGTGTTTTATTGCGGTTGGAACTATGGACATTGTACAGCGCTTCATCGTGATAATTGCCGTTATAATTGCCATGATAATTGCCGATGTTCCAATTTTTGGAATAACTGTGGGTCAAAGTGATGTACTAAGCACAGGGTCAGCTGCTAGCTGTTTAGTGGAAACTGAGGAAAAATTCAGACTGGCTTCAGATTGGAATAACCATAGAAAGATTAAGCTGGATCGATGTAATAATCTTCAGCGTTTGAAACTATGCGTTAATATACAAGAAGAATAGAAGAAATAGATGGTGTGACCTGTGGAAATTATGAGACAATTTTAAAACTTAAATATCAAATTGAAAATAATCACTTCAACTGTTACAGTTTAAACAGAATACCCTGTGATCCAACAACGTGGGATTGTTACAGCACTGAAACCGCACTGGAAAATGTGTCTCTTCAAGTCTGCAGTGTTTGTTTAAAATATCATATAAAATGGTCAGAGTTTGTTATTGTAAATGTGATAATCTGTACACTTGAAACACTACTATTTCAAGTAGTAAGTCAGACAAAGTTCTCATGCTTCAAATTCACTTTTACTTATTTTGAAAACATGATGTTTTCAGTTGCATAATGAGTAGGAAATGTGAAGACGGACTTTGACAGGTACACTGGTGAAGTGCATTGTCTCAGGATGCGGGATATGAAATTGGATAATGGTCAAGAAGTATCTCTGAAAGGGGTGGGAGAGGGGACAACACTTGAACTACGATCTAGCATATCATTTTTGCATGAATGATTACGACATAACTGTCAATGCTAATGACCAGCTCAAGCCCTCGCTTTTTGTGAATCATTCTCTGTGAGGTGTTACAATGTTGCAATTACCCAGACGGACATGGATTACGTCATTCACTTGATTGTGGATGGACCAATGTTGTAATGTATTTACCCAGACGTACATGGGTTGTGTCATCCGCTGGATGGAAGAAGGCCTTTATTTATCCAGGGATGTTTTTTTACCAGTGAACCACCTGCAGTTTGCAATTCATGGATTAATTTGCTTATCCTTAAGTTGATGGATAATTTAGAAGATATCCATATAAGGCGTTGACCATACAGGATCACATGGTGTTACCTGGATTATTTAGGAAGGATGTTTTAAAATCTATATAATTTTAATTTGTCAAGCATCTTAGTTCAAAGAATTTGCTTTAAGTGAAACTATTCTTTTACTGGTACCCACAGAAATGATTAGTTGAAACAACAAATTTAATCACACCACCATCAGCGGTTACATTAAGAATGGGACTTTGAAATAGAAGACAGACTGATTTCTTCAGAGCAAAATGATGGATGGTTGGAACCTCTTAATGATGATGGCAACATTGTTCAGACAACAGAATGTTTATTTAACTTGCCTGGCAAAACAACCCTTCGTCTATATTGCTTGAATCATAAACACACTGTCAATACTAATGTCTTTACTGTTGATCTCAGAATTCAGAAAATTTCCAGAAATTAGACAGTGATGACCATTAGATTCCCGTCAACTGTCTGTGCAATCAAATTTATGTTTGTGCTTTGACCATTTTAATAACCAAATCTTATCAATGAACTATAATTGACAGAAATGACCATAAGATTCATGTCAAACTGTCTCTGCAATCAAATTTATGTTGGTACTTTGACCATGCTAACAAACAAATATCACCTATGAACTCTTGTCCCAGGGAATGGTATTTATCCCTATCAACTAGTGGTTGGAATCGGTTCCCCAAAACTGAGTCGATTAATCGGAGGCCATAATCAGCGATTAATCGATTAATCAGCATTTTTAACAAAACATGAAGTTTTTAATATTTTAACCATTTTTTTCTATATTAACATTATATTGCTATATTTTATCAAAAAGAACTTTATCATGACTATTCCTTATGTGTTTTGTGATTTAATAATGAACCTTATGATACTAGTTTCTTGACCACTTAATACAAATTCTTTTCTGACTGACATCTTGAATGAATTGCCTATACACATCCGTATTACGATCGCTGATTGGTTTAAAGGGGTTGTTTTATCCAATAAAAAAGCTCGTTTCAGTTGAGCGGTAAACAGAAATGGTGTAGTAAAATAAATATCGAATGATCGGTACGGTAATTCGTCAACTTTTCGTCTACTCGAAATTGTTATCGTCATCATCACGTCAGCAGCAATTCATTGACGACGCGTCGACGATCTGATTAATCAACTCACCACTACTATCAACATCTGATTTTAACTTTGTTAGAACTTTCTAGACATCTGTTTCAAGTCACACACAAATAAACCTTTAAACAAGCCAGTAATAGAACCACTATAAAGAGTCAGTGCACATTTGTAAAACCATTTCTAAAGTTGAGCTTGGATTGTTAACATCATAAATACAATGACAAAATGTTGAATTAATTTGTGATAATACATGTATTGTGAAATTCGTTTTTTTATTTGTGAGCAAATCTCACAAATAATGCAGACGCAATTTTGCAAATCAGTGTGGATCAGTATGGGCTTAGGTACGGCAGGAACCGTAACCCGTGACTGCCTGTGTGGATAACTCCAGTAAACTTTAGCAGACGATAATGCTAAAAGCGTCTGCTTTAATCACCGCATATGCCTGTTCTCACTGGTACAGTACATAGAGTGCATTTAACAACTTGTAGCAAGACAACGTTGGCCAGTCTAGTGTTTATCATTGAAATCTGTTCATATTGGCTGCTTTCAGGGAAAACGGGGCTTAAAAGCTGGATCTCACTTGCTTGATTTTGCGATGGTAAAATATTAACCTACATTAACTAGTACCGGTAGGCTGGGTTTATCTGCCAGTGATTTGCTGCTAACATTTGAGTGTTTATAAATAGAAACACGTGTTAGATAAATAGAAACACGTGTTAGAGCAGACAGCATTTGGTATACTGTTGAATCTGTATTTACATGTAAACTTGATTTGAGTCATTTGCTAGCTACTGGCTGAGAGAAGTTCATAACCTTTCAAGTGGGCGGTGCTAAGCATTTACAGGAAATTTGAATAGTCAATAACTATAGTCTATATAACTTTCAACCACCAAATTACACATACATATTGTTTGTATACTAAAGTATATGTATGCCAAATTTCATTGGAAAATATTAAATACAAACTTAAATATTATGAAATTAATAATTTTTGTTTTTTTACTGTTTACACACCAGTGCCCAACTGAAAAGTAGACATTTTGTGAGTTTGTGGCCCTTTAATACTGCTTCTCTGGATATATTAAAATACATGATGAATAAAATCAAGTTTGTTCTAATTTAGGTGAATGTTTTGTATTACTGTGTGAAGAAAATTATTCTGCTCCTGGATTAAACTTTTGAGACAATGTTAATGTGATGTTAGAAAAAAAAAAGTGTTTATTGGTCACATTCTGTGAAAAGTGTTAACTGGATTTTAGTTGCAGTGTTCATCAGATTCCCGTTGTCAAAATTAAGGTTTTTCTAATTAGATGAATGTTTGGATTACTGTGTTAAGCAAATAAATTCAGCTACTGGATTTAAATTTCTGAAACCATTTTGATGTGCTGTTGGGGTATAAGAGTTTATTCAAATCTGTGTAAAAGTCTTCAATGGATTTCAGTTGCAGTGTTAATCAGTTTCCTGGTTTTGCGTGTCCGGCCTGAATTTTACGTGTGTTCAGGTGTCTGCATTTGTGTATTTTCTTGTTGATTTCTTCCAATTCCTGGATTATGTGCCGTACCATCAACCGATTAACCTGTTCTTGCCATCTGTGAGATTTCTAATGTGTTAAAGTGTCTGCATTTGTGTATTTTCTAGCGGATTACAGTGTATTTCAAATCCTAGAATTGTGTCTTACCATCAACAGATTTACCTGTTCTTGTCAATAGTAAAATCTTGTGTTAAAGTGTCTGCATATGTGTATTTTCTTATAACTTGTGGATTATATGAATTGTTCTTTTACTTCCTGGCTGTGCGTGGCGCAAGGACAACTAGATAGCCTGGATGTGCATGCGTGAAAACAACTAGATGGCTTAATGGTGTGTAATGCGAGGACAACTAGATGGCTTGGTCGTGCGTGACGCGAGGATGACTAGATGGCTTGGTCGTGCGTGACGCGAGGATGACTAGATGGCTTGGTCGAGCGTGGCCCGAGGACGACTTTCCGGCTAGATCCTTGGTTGTACGTTTTGGTCGGAGGCTGGATGCTGGGACTAAAGACTTTAGTGAGACAAAGCTGTTGAGTTGGAGGCTGGATGCTGGGACCAAAGACTTTTGTGAGACAAAGCTGTTGAGTGACTGGGAACTTTAGAGAACTTTATTGACGCTGTGGGTTGTGTGTGTAGGATTTTATTATGAGTGACTAAGCAAAACAAAACAAAAACTTACAATTACAGATATATATGAACTGTGTTATATTGAATGACACTAGATTTTGGAAAATTCACTTGTACATGGTGAATCTTTATGGATTTTTACTGTGTGTAACAGTGTATATAGTCATTTTTAACTGTATTCTAAAATTGTTTAGCATTATAATATGTTTCTCTCAATTTATTTTAAAATTGCTTCGCTTAAGATAAAGTATCTTGGAAGATTTTATCCGCCAGAGATATTGTATTGATTTGGTTTTGTGTTGTTTTTGGTTTTTATGTTGATGAAAATTGTATTGGGATAATTATTAACAGTATTTGTTAAGGGACTGTTCATGGATAAATTTAAAATAGTTTATGGCTTTGTGTGGATGAAATTTTTTTGAATGGCAAAGGCTTATCAAAAATATTTTATCTTTAAATTCATCCATATTTTTTTCTTAGAGTAGCAACAACAAACAAATAATTGTAGTTTGTAAATTTACTGCTTGAATGTGTCTAGTAATTGCTTATTATCTTGTTGCCAGGAGGCTCCAATCCGAAAGGAGGGCAGTGTTGCATTTTTTTAATAAGCCTACTTTGGCCATTTAATTATGTTCAAGTTGGGAGTAAGGGATACTTCTGTAAACTTATTGCTGGTAACACACTTCTGATAAATACCAGGTGTAGGTTATCTCTCTGGTGAGGGGTGACTCACATATCTCTTAATTTCTGCAAATTGCTATACATCTTACTTCTGCTAAAAGCTATAAATCTTACTTCTGCTAATTGCTATAAATCATGGTCACTTCTGAGAGTCATCCCAGAAATGTTCATATTGCCAGAAATTTGCATACAAATTGCAAATGTCAGAAATTAGCATATTTGAATAGTATAAAAAGAGGGTTTTGGGGATTGAGAGGGGAAAAAAAAGAGAATAGGACAGGGAAAACGGAAGGATGCTTTAAATATATAATATTGAAAACTTGTGTCTTGATATCAATACTTTAATGTTTTAAATATACTTCTTGTTACTAATCAGAAGAGTGTATTTCTAGTGTATTTCTTGAATAAAAGTGTTAAGAGTGATTGTGAAATAAAGTTTAGAAGAAGACATTCGACTCAGTTTGGATTTAATCATTGTGCAACACATCAACTTGGACTGGTGGCAGCAAAATTACCGCTGAGAAATTGCCCAAACTAATCCATGTTGTTTTGGGCCATGCGCTAACTGACCATGGGGAGAAAGCGGTTACACTACTCACTGGTATTATTGCCTCAGTCTGAAATGCTACATACTGGTAACATCTCCACAGTCTAACATGCTACATACTGGTCCATTTGTGATAGTCTGACAAGATAGTACTGGTACCATTGATAAAGTCTGACTTGCTTCATATAAGTTCCATTGTCACAGTCTGAGATGCTATGTACTGGTATCATTGTCACAGTCTAACATGTTACCTACTGGTATAATTGTCTACGTCTTAAATGCTACAGTACTGGTACTATTGTCTCAATCTAGCATGCTTTGTCCTGGAAGCTCTGTCTCAGTCTGACATTCTACGTCCTGGTACCATTGTTTCTGTCAAAATGCTACCGACGGGTACAATTGACTGGTCCTATTATCGTAGTCAAACATGCTTCATACTGGTACCATTGTCTTAGTCTGATATTCTACATTCTGGTCAAATAGTCTCAGTCTGACATGCAATGTACTGGTAGCATTGTCTCAGTGTAACATGCTACATACTGGTACTATTGTCTCTGTCTGACATGCTATGTACTGTTACCATTGTCTCAGTCGGTAGTGGTCCCATCGTCTTAGTCTAACATGCTGCGTACTGGTAACACTGTGACAGTTTAACATGCTACATACTGGTATCATTCACTCAGTCAGTCATACTACATACTGGTTTTATAGTCACTGTATCTGACATACTATATTCTGATATAATTGTCTCTGGCTGACATGTTATGCACTGGTATTGTTGTCTTAGTCTGTAATGCAATTTACTGTTATCATTGTTACAGTCTTACAAGCTACAAATTGGTAGCATTGCCTAGTCTAACATGCTACATACAAGTGTCATTGTCTCAGACTGACATGCTACATACTGGTACTATTGTCCTATTCTAACATGCTACGCACTTGTACCATTGTCTTATTCTAACATGCTATGTACTGGTATCATTGTCGCAGTCTAACATGCAGCATTATGGTACCATCGTCACAGTCTGACATGCTGCATACTGCTATATTTGTCACATTCTAACATGCTACTGAACTATTTTCTCAGTCTGACATGCTACATACTGGTACTAATTTCTGAGTCTAAAATGCTACATACTGGAACTATTTTTCAGTTTGACATGCTTCGCGCTGGCACCTTGGCCTCAGTCTTTCTTTCTACATACTGGTATTATTTTCTGACATGCTATGTACTGGTACTATTGTCTCAGTCTGTCTTGCTATGTAGTGGTATAGTTGGTACAGTCTAACGTGCAGCGTTTTGGTCCCATTGTCGCAGTCTGACATTCTACATACTGGTACCATTTTCACAGTCTGACATGCTATGTTTTGGTATCATTGTCACAGTCTGACAATCTATATACTGGTACAATTGTCTCAGTCTGACATGCTACGTGCTGGTATCATTGTCACATTCTAACATGCAGCGTTATGGTACCATTGTCACAGTCTGACATGCTGCATACTGGTATCTTTGTCACATTCTAACATGCAGCATTATGGTACCATTGTCACAGTCTGATATGCTACTTACTGGTATCTTTGTCACATTCTAACATGCAGCATTATGGTACCATTGTTACAGTCTGATATGCTACTTACTGGTATCTTTGTCACATTCTAACATGCAGCATTATGGTACCATTGTCACAGTCTGCTATGCTACTTACTGGTATATGATTGTCTCAGTCTAACATGCAGCATTATGGTACCATTGTCACAGTCTGATATGCTACTTACTGGTATATTTGTCACATTCTAACATGCAGCATTATGGTACCATTGTCACAGTCTGCTATGCTACTTACTGGTATATGATTGTCTCAGTCTAACATGCTGCATTATGGTACCATTGTTACAGTCTGATATGCTACTTACTGGTATATGATTGTCTCAGTCTAACATGCAGCATTATGGTACCATTGTTACAGTCTGATATGCTACTTACTGGTATATGATTGTCTCAGTCTAACATGCAGCATTATGGTACCATTGTTACAGTCTGATATGCTACTTACTGGTATATGATTGTCTCAGTCTAACATGCAGCATTATGGTACCATTGTTACAGTCTGATATGCTACTTACTGGTATATGATTGTCTCAGTCTAACATGCAGCATTATGGTACCATTGTTACAGTCTGATATGCTACTTACTGGTATATAATTGTCTCAGTCTAACATGCAACATTATGGTACCATTGTTACAGTCTGATATGCTACTTACTGGTATATGATTGTCTCAGTCTAACATGCAGCATTATGGTACCATTGTTACAGTCTGATATGCTACTTACTGGTATATAATTGTCTCAGTCTAACATGCAGCATTATGGTACCATTGTTACAGTCTGATATGCTACTTACTGGTATATAATTGTCTCAGTCTAACATGCAGCATTATGGTACCATTGTTACAGTCTGATATGCTACTTACTGGTATATAATTGTCTCAGTCTAACATGCAGCATTATGGTACCATTGTTACAGTCTGATATGCTACTTACTGGTATATGATTGTCTCAGTCTAACATGCAGCATTATGGTACCATTGTCACAGTCTGATATGCTACTTACTGGTATATGATTGTCTCAGTCTAACATGCAGCATTATGGTACCATTGTCACAGTCTGATATGCTACTTACTGGTATATGATTGTCTCAGTCTAACATGCAGCATTATGGTACCATTGTCACAGTCTGATATGCTACTTACTGGTATATAATTGTCTCAGTCTAACATGCAGCATTATGGTACCATTGTTACAGTCTGATATGCTACTTACTGGTATATGATTGTCTCAGTCTAACATGCAGCATTATGGTACCATTGTTACAGTCTGATATGCTACTTACTGGTATATAATTGTCTCAGTCTAACATGCTGCATTATGGTACCATTGTCACAGTCTGATATGCTACTTACTGGTATATAATTGTCTCAGTCTAACATGCTGCATTATGGTACCATTGTCACAGTCTGATATGCTACTTACTGGTATATGATTGTCTCAGTCTAACATGCAGCATTATGGTACCATTGTTACAGTCTGATATGCTACTTACTGGTATATGATTGTCTCAGTCTAACATGCAGCATTATGGTACCATTGTTACAGTCTGATATGCTACTTACTGGTATATGATTGTCTCAGTCTAACATGCAGCATAATGGTCCCATTGTCACAGTCTGATATGCTACTTACTGGTATATGATTGTCTCAGTCTAACATGCAGCATTATGGTCCCATTGTCACAGTCTGATATGCTACTTACTGGTATATAATTGTCTCAGTCTAACATGCAGCATTATGGTCCCATTGTCACAGTCTGACATGCTACATACTGGCATTATTTTCTCAGTCTTACATGCTTGGTACTGAAACCATTGTCTCAGTCTGACATGCTACACACTGGTACCATTGTCTCAGTCTGACTTTCTACATACTTGTATTATTGTCTCAGTCTGACATGCTATGTACTGGTACTTTTTTCTCAGTCTGTCTTGCCATGTACATGTATAATAGTCACAGTCTAACATGCAGCGTTTTAGTACCTTTGTCACAGTCTGCCATGCTATGCACTGACAGTATTTTCTCAGTCTAACATGCTAAATACTGGAACTATTGTCTCATTCTGACATGCTTTGCACTGGTATCATTGTCACAGTCTATCATGCAGCGTAATGGTACAATTGTCACAGTCTGGCATGCTGCATACAGATAAAAGTTAAATTGTCTCAGTCTGATATGCTACTATACTGATATGATTGTATTTCTAACATGCTACGTACTGGTACCATTGTCTCAGTTTGACATGCTACGTACTGGTACCATTGTCTCAGTTTGACATGCTACGTACTGGTACCATTGTCTCAGTTTGACATGCTACGTACTGGTACCATTGTCTCAGTTTGACATGCTACGTACTGGTACCATTGTCTCGGTCTAACATGCTACTCACTGGCACCATTGTCTCAGTCTGACATGACATGTACTGATACCATTTTCTCAATCTAACATGGTACATACTTAAGTACCATTGTCTCAGTCGAACATGCTTCTCACTTGCTGCTATGGTACCATGGTCTCAGTTTGACATGCTACATACTGGTACCATTGTCTCAGCATGACATGCTACATTCTGGTACTATTAAATATTGTCTATGTCTAACATGCTACCTACTGGTACCCTTGTCACAGTCTAATATGTTTCATACTGATACTATTGTCAGAGTCTGACATTCTATGTACTGCTACCATTGTCTCAGTCATACATGCTATGGTCTGGTACCATTCACTCAGTTTGACATTCTACGGGTACCATTGTCTTAGTCTATGCTATGAACTGACCCCACTGTCTCAGTATATCATGCGAGGTGCTGGTACCATTGTCTAAATCTAAGCTGTCTCAGTCTGGCATTCTAAGCTCGGGTACCATTGTCTCAGTCTAACATGCTATGTACTGGTACCATTGTCTCAGTAAAATATTCCATGTTCTGTTACCATTGTCTCAATCTAGCATGCTATTTAATCTCAATTTTTCTGCTACATTATGTTACCATTGTCTAAGTCAGACATGCTAGGTACTGGTACAATTGTCTTAAGTCTATGCTATGTACTGGTACCATTGTCTCAGTCTAACATGCTATGTACTGGTATAATTGTCAAAGTCAAATAATTCACGTACTGTTACCATGTCTCAATCTAACATGCTATGTTATGCCACTTTTGATAGGTGACAGAATTCCTATTTTGCAAAACAGTTTATATTAACCCATCTTTGCCTAGCGTCTAGAAAAAAGGCCTTGGCAAACAGCGTAGACCCAGATCAGGGTCTGCGCTGATTGCTTAAAGGAATTTCTGTAAGAAATATTCTAAATATAGAAATAAATGTACTAGACATCCCTTATTTTGGAAATAAATTGATCCAATTTAAAAGGATGGGAGAGTCCACTAGGCATAAATGGGTTAATATATCCTTCATCAATTATGACATGATCAATACATATAGAAAATTGCTCAGTAAAACTAAACAAGAACATCAATATTAGCAGCATGCATATAATGTTGTCATTAATTATAAAGAAAAATAATAAATAAACACAGCAGCATATTATTTCCCTGAGTTTCACATTACAAAAGCAATATGTGGACTTGAAAGCAGCTTTCACAATTTCTGCAATGAATTCTTGTCGGACCAATAGAGCAGAGTTCTGGGAAAACTGGGCTTAATACAGTGTAAAGTGTCAACAAGCTCATTCTAAGGAACAACATTTTCGGCTTAGACAGGATTTTCTTAAAAGAAGGACTTTCTTTAAACAAAAAACACCACAAATGTGGAAAGTGTCTTCCTGTAGACTGCACAGGCTCAGGGGTGGTATTCCAGAAGCATCTTAAGTCATTTCTTAAATAATTTCACTTAAGTTCAAAATTACAATGTTTTGTATTTCTTTACTAGATAAGGAATCACGTGTTTCTTTTGGTATTTCTAAAAAAACATTGACACAATGATGTTATTTTCATGTAATTCTTGATGCCAAACTATTGCAATAGGAAATGAAATACTTAAGAAAATTTCCCAATTTAAGGATAAGAATAAAATTAAACTTAAGATGCTTCTGGAATACGACCCCTGATCTATGTTGACACTTTATGCACATGCATTTAGCCCAGTTTTCCCAGAGTGAGATTCAATGTTGCAAGAAATTAGCTCTGTGTGACATCTTTCCAATCAACAGCATGACTTAAGAGGCTGATATTATATCATTATAAGAAGGTTAATTATCATTGCTTTTCGTACATTTATTGATATATGTATATATGCAACTTGCACTTTTTACGTCGGATGTTGTGATCGCTTTGCACATGCACATTTGCATATTTTACGGGTCTTGCAGATTTTACGCTACACCGGTATGCCAACCTGATTTATATAGTTGTAGACGCAAACAAGCTAAGAAGGACAGTTATGTCAGTTAGTGTCATAAATTGATGCACATAGCAGTTCCAGGCTTTTTCCGCCCTAAGCCACGGGTCCGAAATTCGGCCCCATTCCCAATGCAAATCTGGTTGTTTTTTTCTCAATTGAAAAAAAAAATTCCCAATTCCAAAAAAAAATAAAAAAAAAATATATTTTTTTTTTTAACCTTAAAATATATAAGTTAATCTGATCTGGTGTAGAAAATAGAAAGTATTGCATAATTAGTAGAAAATAGAAAGTATTGCATAATTAACTTATCTGTTGCGTTGAATTTGTTTTAAAAACTGTAAAATATGTTAATGGTTATTTAAGACTTTCCTTATTTTCCTCAAAATCCGGCGCTTCGCGCGATTTTTTTCAACTCAAAAAAGGCCAGGCCTTTTCCCAAATTCAGATTAAAAAACCTGCACTTATCACACATGTTCATAATATTTTGTAAAATTTTGATAATAATTTATCAAAATAGTCGTTATTTACCAGTTAACGGCTTCTTTGAAATATAAGAAACACTATTTACATGCGAAAATTTTTCCCAATTGAGCCAATTTTGCGGTTATTTTTTTCCCAAAATTTGGGTTTTCACGACGCGAAATTCCCAAAATTCCAGTGTGGCGTTTTCCCAAAATGGAGCGGAAAAAGCCTGAGCACTGGTGAAGCAGCTTTACCAGGAAAAGTATTAGTTGGTTAACCCTTTGCATTCTGGGAAATTTGTCGTCTGCTGAATTTCTAAAATTAGCATTTTCTTAGATTTTTTTTCAAAGAATACTACCAGAATAGCAAACAGTTTAGATCCTGATCAGACGCCACGTTTTGTGGTGTCTAATCAGGATCCAAACTGTTTGCAAAGGCCTTTAAAATTCAGTTCCAGCACTGAAAGAGTTACCTGCTGGTTGTGATGATTGGAATACTGTTGAAAACAGCAAAATACCCAACAAAACAAACAATAAAATTAATAGGGATCATCTCAAAACAATCTTAAGTCCTACCTCAAACCTTGTATCCGGTTATAAAGCAATTTTGCATGCACCAAAATCATTGTCAGCCTTCTGGAAAGTCCATTATTACACAGTCCACAGTTAAGTCCATGAATCAGAGGACCTGTAGGATCAGGGATGCTTTTTATTGTAGAAGGTGCTGCTTTCAGGTTGGAATCCATCAGGTTGTGGAAATGATGAATATAAAGATGGAATAAATATTCATTCGTTATTGCAGGTTTACAGGAATGGATCAGTGGAAAAAGATAAGGGTAATATTGTCTCTTAATACATACATGCCATACGTCCCGGATTGTCCGGGACAGTCCCGGAAATGAAGAACTTGTCCCGCTGTCCCGGAAATCTGTCAAATGTCCCGGAATTTACAAAATCCAAATATACATGTACCTTATCTTAGGCTTAACTGCACCTCGAATCTGTGCATATCTGCAGCGTCTCCATGACAATGCCTACCCGAATAGGCAGACTACGCTACGTGTCAAAATCGATCAATTAACAGGGGTCCTGTTATCATATCGATTGTCTCACGTTTGCGGTCAAACGGAAAAGGCGGCATTGTTTAATGTGGTTGTTAATTGACTTAAATCTACTACGTCATTATTTCCCGCTGCGTAAGGGCAAAGGATAGTTGTTCACACATCTGAAGTCGAACATCGCTGAGTAAAAAATTAAAAGCAGTTTATGTTCGCACGTTTAACCGACAAAGAAGTTGAGTAAAAAAGTAAGCATATAAAAACGTCATCCTCACTAGTTTTATTATTGTCTTGTTCTAAACCCATGTAAACATAACGTTAAAAATAATAAGTAAATTTGAATTGTCAAAACTTTTTATTTATAAATGTTATAAATGAATAAAGGCGTATCAACAACTACACATTACACACCGGTTTTAATAACAATAACGCAGTGACATCACCATCTATGTTTCGAACGCTTACACTGAAAACACGTGGCTTGTAACGGAAGTAGTAATGTTTAATTTGACGTTAATAGATCAAGTGTATTTCGGATAGGCTTTCCAAATTTTGCAATTAACGATGCAAAACATAAAAAACGTACCAAAAATGCATATGTCTATAAATATCGCTACATTTTATACATGTCCCGGAATATCGGCAAAAGTCCCGGACAATTTAACTCAATGTCCCGGAATTGGTCTGAAAAATTATGGCATGTATGCTTAAAATGAGTTATTCGTATCTTAGCAATTAATGTTGTGATTCCTTACAAAAATTTCTTTAAAACATTTTAATTTTACAGGCAATTACTCATTTACAAACAATATGACACAATATAAATATATATTTATTACTAGTTACCATATGAAGTAAAAACACATCCATTCCATTCAATATCCAAATAACAATACAACCAATATTCACACCTGACCATTATGACACTCTGATCAGAACTCAGTACAGTGAAACATGCCACAGGCAACAGTCAATCATTCACAAATGGGGCACCATTCAGTGACAGGGCCCTCAATCTATCAAATCTGCCGCCGAATTTCGGCGGCAGTCCCCCACCTGAAAAGTATACTTTTTTCCCCTTTTGGGGGGAAAAATTCCCCCTAAAAAAAAAAAAAAAAAAAAAAAAAAATTTTTTTTTTTTTTTTTTAATAGAAAGATGTGTCTCATGATTATTATATCTCAAATCTATTTCAATTTAATCTTTTCAAACATACTAAATTATGAAATATGCAATGAATATAGTGCAAACATGTACACATGAAATAATGAGAAAAGTAACAAAATCCCCCAAGAAGGGAAACCCGCGAAAATTCCCCCTCCTAAGGGCTGCGGACCCCTTCCCCCAAAGTAGTGTGAGGGCCCTGAGTGATTATTTAAAGTAATTATCAGCTTATTATTTTTCAAAGGATATAATGTATTGAGCCTACATTGTATTATTATCAAAATGGCCTACTATAATAATCATGCTGTCCCAGGATTTTGTTAAAGGCACACTAGGGGCATAGGATTGTTGGCACACTGCACAGGCTAATTAGGGACAACTCTTTCAGCCTTAACTGGAATTTTGTTAAAGAAGCAACTTCCTTTACTCTTTCCCACTTAGAAGCTAGTGTATATGGCTATGTGCAAACAGCATACAACCAGAACAGCCTGCGAGTAACTCGCAGTCTGTTCAGTTTGTATGCTGTTTGCTGCTCATCAGTATCTAAGGTTTGGAGATGAAGCATTAACAAATTGAATCTAGTATGAAAGGCCTTAAATTAAATGCAACTTTCTAAGGGACTACAAAGGCATGAAAATACGTATTTAAGTGGTAAAGTGTTAAGCCCCATTCCAAAAGCAGTGAAAAACAAGTTGTCTCACAGACACTTAAACCGTCATGACAGATGTTTGGACACAAAAAATCCAAACACCTGTTAAAGACTTGGATCAAGTAAGAAAGACCTTTGATTTAATATATCTTATATATAAGTGGCGAAGGGGGTTAAAAAGGATAATTCGGTAAAAATTGAAAATGATTTCTCTGCTTAGCCTCTGCTGAATGACAGGCCAATAGATCTGGGATTACACTTTAGGCACGTGCATTCAGCCCAATTTTCCCAAAACCAGGCTTATATTATTCTATTGAAACATACAGTAGATTGTCAAAATTTGTAAAACAATTGGATTTTTTAACAGGCTCCACTTTTTTTTTATAAAAAAAAACTTTTTTGTGCATACATACATCCTTGAATATCTGATATTTGGAGAAAAAAGAGGATCTTGTGTCAGTCATTTTCCAATAGGTTTGTGTTCATCCTTTCCCACTCAGAAGCAAAGTGAAAATGGCTATGTGCAAACAGCGTTAAACCAGAACAGCCTGCAAGTAATTAATAATCCCAGTCTGTTCAGGTTGTATGCTGTTTGCTGTTCATCAGTAGCTTAGGGTTGGAAATGAAGCCTTGAAAAATTGAATTTAGTAAGAAAGGTGTTTAATTAAATGTCACTTTCTATAGGACTACAAATGAGTCACAATTTGTATCTTAGTGGTATTAAAGGGTTCAATTGAGGGATATGCTACCCAGGAAATCAAAGAAAATGCATGTCTCATGAGTTATAATGATTATACAGTGTTAAGACAAATCACAGGCTTTACTATAATTATCCATTAAAATAATTGATATGAAATCTCTAAAAATGAATTTGTTAATTTTGTATATATACTTGATTTGTATGGAATGTTCATTTAAGTGTTGTGTTTTTAAGATTCATATCTGATTAAATATACCTGTTTTTATCCCTGACCCACTTAGATATGTATTTTCACACATTTGTAGTACCTAAGAAAGTTAAATTTTATTACAGACCTTTCTTGCTAGATTCAAGTTTTAAAGGCTTCATTTCCAACCCTCAGAGACTGATGAGCAGCAAACAGCATAAAAATCTGAACAGACTGGAAGTTACTTGCAGGCTGTTCTGGTTTTATGCTGTTTGCACATAGCAATTTTCACTTTGCTTCTGAGTGGGAAAGGTTTAAATGTATTTAATGTAATCAACCCAAGTACATTTTCCACCAGAAAGACATCAGGCGAATGCTTATTTCAGTGAAAAATGTTTTTATCGAAATGTATGTGACAATTAAATCTTTTGTTTTGATTCCTAAATTTAAAAAAGATTGAAGTAGTTCTGATCAGTATAAACATGTACATGTATGTGAAAATAAGTCAGCTAAGAGTCTCTGGCTTACCAGACCCTAGCCTCTGTTCCTGTATGCATGTGCCCACTTAGGAGGTAAAGACTTCATAAACTAAAAGAAAACAATTTCAAAACAAGTGAGACATTTGATTACATTTTGTATGTCTTAACAATAAAATAACAGCAAAAATATCTACATATCAGATATTTCCTAAGAAGCAGGCAGGCACCCTTGCTACCCTTATTTGTTTATATCTTTCCTATCAATCAGTTCACTTCAGTCATCATTTTGAAAGGAAAACACATAATGCCTGTTATCATTTTGATATAAATCATGAAATAAATATTCTCATGGGATGATAAACATCAAAATACTGTTAACCCATTTATGCCTATCGTCTAGAAAAAAGGCCATGGCAAACAGCGTAGGCCCAGATGAGACGCCACATGATGTGGCGTCTCATCTGGGTCTGCGCTGTTTGCTAAAAGGAATTTCAGTAAGAAATATTCTAAATATAGAAATAAATATACTAGTCATCCCTAATTTTGGAAATAAATTGATCCAATTTAGAAGGATGGGAGAGTCAACTAGGCATTAATGGGTTAAAAAATCAATATTTTAAAAATAATTGGCATTTACACAATATGTGTAGCAAATTAGGCAATGCTTTTACCATTATTTGTTTTTATGCTCCAGAAGTAGGGCATATAGTGATCGCACCGTCTGTCTGTCTGTCTGTCTGTCCATCACACTTAAAAAAAAATTCTCATAACTTCTATTATGCTTCATATTTGGTATGCATGTGTATTTGGACAAGGCCTTTCCATGCGCACATAAATATTTACCCCCTTAACCTTGAACTTAGGGTCTGCATTGAGGTTTTGAAATCTGCCTTTAGGTTTTGAAAAATGCTCATAACTTATATGTCGCTTCAGATGTAACCTTTATATTTGGTATGCATGGGTATATGGACAAGGCCTTCCCATAGGCACACAAATGTTTACCCCTTTGACCTTGACATTGAACTTAGGGTCCGCATTTAGGTTTCGAAAAATGCTCATAACTTCTATGTCGCTTCAGATGTAACCTTCATATTTGGTATGCTTGTGTACAGTAGACTCTGCCAATACCGGACTCTCTGAATACCGGACGGTCGGGCCAGTCCCGTATTTACTCCTTCTATTTCTTTGTTAAAAAATGTTGAATAAACCAAACTCTCTGAAAACCGGAAACCGGACGGGTATCTCCGTAAATTTGGTCATTTTCAACGTAAAATACATTGAGTATACCGGAAGTCTAAATTCTCAAGATGCCCAAGGCGTGAAAATAACAATACCTAGTCAACACAGCGAGTGCGGTGTCACACATTTTGCTCGCGCAATTATCGATAATCGGATTAAACATACCATAAAGGTGTCAAGTCGTTACCGCGCTATGGGAGTCCGATTAAGTAATGTAAAACAAACTGTGAATGTCTATAATGACATGCGGTAACACCAAAAAAGTGATTGACTCGATCATTTTATTAATTATTTATAATCGCCTATGATAAACAATCTAATTAAAAAATTAATGCATGCAGTTGCGACGATCACTTTCTTGTGATCTTCTCAGGTATTTTACGTTAGAGGATAAGATAAAGCTCATCACGAAATCAACTGCTCAACCAAAACCATCTCTGAAGGCACTGGGCGAGCGCTTCAAGATCGGGAAGTCAACGGTCGGCGACATCTTGAAGAAAAAGAACGTCTACCAGGAGATTTTGAGATTATGAATATCTAAAAAATAATAATGACGCTGTTTTTTGCTTGTGTGTATGTTTTATGAAATGTGGTACATGTATGTATTAAATAATAAATCGTGTATCTACAACAATCTTATTTGTGTCGTCACTCGCCTATATGACAAATGCCACGTACGTACATGTATAAAGCACCACGCTTACTTTGGGATTAATCAAAACAAGTCGGTATGGATTTTTTTTTGCTTTTAATCGATTAAAAACACATTTTTTTAAGAATGCAATTAACATCATCAGTACCTGCGTACAATTATCACATGGTACATGTAAATGAATATAGTTCTATAATTCTTCTATGTCGCTTTAGATGTAACCTTTGTATTTGGTATGCATGTGTATATGGAAAAGAGCTTTCCAGACACACACAAATCTTGACCCCTAGTGTGCCATGACCTTGAAGTTAGGGTCAACATTTAGGTTTCGAAAATTTATTCTGTTATTTAGCTGTCTTACATAACTATCAAAGCGTTTTTCGGGGGCATATGTCATCCTATGGAGACAGCTCTTGTTGCCCAAAAAAAATCTTAAAATTACACAATTCGAACCAGAAACATCATCTTTATGATAGAATTTTCATAATGAAAAAATTAATCTGAAGTTAAAAATTATTGCTTTGTACATTTTTTCTTAGCAAAAATCACCTAAATTATATGTATGAAATATGAAAAAATAATGTGAAAACTTGCTTTTTTCATCTCAAAGCACACCAAATCCTGAAAGAAAACCAAAATTTAACACACTTTTATATCTGTTTAATTTTGATCTGCAGGGATCTTCATCAGCTTGGATGCAATCAAGTACAACCGTTAAGTGATGTCTGTATCCTGCCTGATCCTGAGGTCTGTGATGTCTCTGCTGACAGGGTTCATCAAGGTGTACTGGCAGCTTGTCTCTGCTGACTGAGTTCATCAAGGTGTACTGGCAGCTTGTCTCTGCTGACTGGGTTCATCAAGGTGTACTGGCAGCTTGTCTCTGCTGACTGGGTTCATCAAGGTGTACTGGCAGCTTGTCTCTGCTGACTGGGTTCATCAAGGTGTACTGGCAGCTTGTCTCTGCTGACTGGGTTCATCAAGGTGTACTGGCAGCTTGTGCAGCTCAGATTTGGGTGAGCATTTGGGGTGAAGTGGCACAAAGTGCTTCCCCTGATTAGCCTGTGTGAACCGCACAAGCAACTCTTGAACAATTCTTTAGGCACATGAATGAAGGCCTGTTTTCATTCATTTGATTTGCGCTCTGGTAAATTGGTTTTGAATGCATGTGCATACAGTTTTGTCCAAAATTAACCTGTGCAGTATGCACAGTTTACCCAGAGTTTGGCTTATTTTATTGAAGTGTCGAGTGTTTAATGATGTTTTATGGATGGGAATAAGAAGTCTTTAACAGATGTTTGGATTTGTCTGTGTTCAAACATTTTTCATGACGGCATAAGTGTCTGTGAGTCAACTTGTTTTTCACTGGGCGTGGAATCAGGCTTTAAAATATGAAAATGAATGAAATAAGTTAAGTGATAAGTATCTTAGTAGCTAGTGTTATAATTAATGGTTAAATTAAGTATTTTAAAGGTGAGTGGAACATTATCATAGAAGCAGTTTTGTGAGTTGCAAATGAGTTTTACATAACTTATGTATTTAGGATTTTGACATCTCTAATTTTGGATTCCTAGTTCATTCCTATTAAAAAATAAAACAATTAAGTTGTTGGAAATGTGTATATTTAACAAGGTGTATAGTGTAAAAAAACATGCCAGTCAGGGCAGTCTGGTTATAGATTCCATAAATATTGTCATTTATAATAATGTTTAATTGCACCGTAAGGTAAGTTCTGTATGGTCTGGTACCTAGACCACCTCTTATTATCCCCCGCCAGAGGCGGAGGGATATTGTTTTGGCGTTGTCCGTCCGTCCGTCCGGCTGTCCGTCCGTCCGTCCGTCTGGCCGGCACTTTTGTGTCCGGAGCCATATCTTGTAAGTGCTTTGGCGGATTTCATTGAAACTTCGTATGAGTATATATATGCATAAGAGGATGATGCACACCAAATGGCATTGTACACCATCTGTTAAAAACAGAGTTATGGCCCTTTGTATCTTGAAAAAATGCTTTTTACTATAGGTTCTTTTGTATCCGGAGCCATATCTTGGAAGTGCTTTGGCGGATTTCATTGAAACTTGGTATGAGTATATATATATGCATAAGAGAATGATGCACGCCAAATGGCATTGTACACCATCTGTTAAAAACAGAGTTATGGCCCTTTGTATCTTGAAAAAATGCTTTTTACTATAGGCACTTTTGTGTCCGGAGCCATATCTTGGAAGTGCTTTGGCGGATTTCATTGAAACTTGGTATGAGTATATCTATGCATAAGAGGATGATGCATGCCACATGGCATTGTATACCATCTGTTAAAAACAGAGTTATGGCCCTTTGTATCTTGAAAAAATGCTTTTTACTATAGGCACTTTTGTGTCCGGAGCCATATCTTGGAAGTGCTTTGGCGGATTTCTTTGAAACTTGGTATGAGTATATTAGCCCTGCCAGAGGTGGAGGGATATTGTTTTGGCGTTGTCCGGCTGTCCGTTCTGCTGTCCGTCCGTCGGTCACTTTTGTGTCCGGAGCCATATCTTGGAAGTGCTTTGGCATATTTCATTGAAACTTCGTATAAGTATATATATGCATGAGGATGATTCACGCCAAATGGCATTGTACACCATCTGTTAAAACCAGAGTTATGGCCCTTTGTATCTTGAAAAAATGCTTTTTACTATAGGCACTTTTGTGTCCGGATCCATATCTTTTTTAACATAACAGATGTTGTGTTCACTCTGCAACACTCTGAAAATTGAGTGTATATAAACATTGAATGTTTTTGTGGAAAACGCACGACTTATTAATTCACCTAAATAAATTGTGAAGGCTTAAGAACCTTCCTTTGTCTTAGTTTTGTGTTATTGTCCTCCGTCCGTCCATCTATCATTATGTTCATCCGTCCAATTTGCACCCATCCTCAAACAAAGCATATGTTGCGGGGGATACCTTGGGCCTTTCAGGCCCTCTTGTTTTGTTTGTTTGTTCATAAAAAGAGTCAGACTCTGGGAAAATGGTGTTAAATGCATATGCAGGCTTTCCAGCATTCCTAGTATTTCCTAGTTTTCCTAGTTTTTTAAATCTGCTCCTAGTTTTTCCTAGTTTTGTCTAAAACCTCCTAGTATTCCTAGTTTTTCATTAATTTGGCACTTTTTGGGATAAGGTAAAACTGTCTTTTAACGTGTTTTAGAGATTTTGTTTCAAAGAAGGACCTAATTCAGGTTGTTGATCTGACAATATTTGGTAGTCTTTGTGGGGTCTGGTGTCACTGGTCACAGTCTAGCCTTCATAGGTGATACCTGAAAGTTGGACTGAGGTCTGTGATGACTACAAATAAAAACTTATGGCTATATTCTGAAACGTTCCTCCACTTAACCCAACCTCAGTTAAATCTGATCAGTATAATTACCCACATGATTTTATCTAACGGTCCCGTCCTTCACTCGCATAAGTATTCACATATGTTAGGACAGCTCAAGGTTCCTCGCCTGAGGGAGGATATGGTGAGGTAGTGAAGTTGTTCCTCGAGCCACACTCAACGTGTTTTTTATAAATACCGAAACAGAAGCTTGTACAACCCTATGTTTATTTTGTAAGTTTTAATATTTCAAAGTGTGCGTAACCTGAAAAATACGCTGTATTGCGGATTTGGAACCACAAAATCTTGTGTTGATGGATATAATATTTACTCTAGAGCACTTTGGTGATGGCTATTTTTATGTCCCTGACTATAGTAGTGGGGGACATATTGTTTTTGCCCTGTCTGTTGGTTGGTTGGTTGGTTGGTCTGTTGGTCTGTTGGTTGGTCTGTTGGTTGGTCTGTTTGCGCCAACTTTAACATTTTGCAATAACTTTTGCTATATTGAATATAGCAACTTGATATTTGGCATGCATGTGTATCTCATGGAGCTGCACATTTTGAGTGGTGAAAGGTCAAAGTCATCCTTCAAGGTCAGAGGTCAAATATATGTGGCCAAAATCGCTCATTTTATGAATACTTTTGCAATATTGAAGATAGCAACTTGATATTTGGCATGCATGTGTATCTCATGGAGCTGCACATTTTGAGTGGTGAAAGGTCAAGGTCAATGTCATCCTTCAAGGTCAGAGGTCAAATATATGTGGCCCAAATCACTTATTTTATAAATACTTTTGCAATATTGAAGATAGCAACTTGATATTTGGCATGCATGTGTATCTCATGGAGCTGCACATTTTGAGTGGTGAATGGTCAAGGTCATCCTTCACAAGGTCAGGGTCATCCTTCAAGGTCAAACGTCATATAGGGGGACATTGTGTTTCACAAACGCATCTTGTTTTAGTTTTATATACCACTTGAATCTTGTGCGCATGAAGTACAAGATGGTGAACAGCATTTAATTTGAGGAAACCTATTTATGTCAGTACTAATAATCGCTTTTTGTGACAGTTTTTCAGGTGAGATTTTTAAATATTGTTTCGAATTGTAATATTTTAATGACAGGATTGTTGGCTTAAGTCGATTTAAAAAAGCAAATCAAATTTTAGGGTCGCAACAAAAATAGGGTCGCTCGTGTTATTCAAAACACACATTTTTTACACCTATGAATATTTAATTTACAAATGTATATTGCAATAAACCAATTGTTTTGACGTTTTGCTATAGAACAGATTGTATACAATAGGTGCTCAACAAAACACATTCACGCTTTGTCGACTCCTCCAGCTCTCCTTGACTAAGTAAACACTGTGAATACCAATCATTTCCTCGACTCAAATTAACCAAAGGCGCCCTCGAGCCTTCCTTAGTTGAAGTTGAGTCAAGGTGGAGGTTGAGTGACGTTCTAGAATATAGCCATTAGTCAGCTTAACAGTCCTGTTGTATGAAATGTGTACAGTTACTGTGGTAATCAGGTAGGGAAAAGTCGAAAAGGTAATAAACTTCTTAGTAGTAACTCCTAGTTTTTGTTTCAACCTTCCTACATTTTCCTAGTTTTTAGCTCTACTGCCAAAGGCAGAAGAGCTTATGGGATGGCATGGTGTCTGTGTGTGTGTGTTGGTTTATATCACATATAGAAGTACACAGCCACACTTCGAGGTACCAAAAAATAGCGAGGTACTTTTCCCTAGACCTCTGTACGTGTACCTCGCCACCCGCTTGTAAAAACCATTGTACACAATTTCCGCTCATTTCTACGGGTACCTCGGTATAACGTTGTAGTACTTGTTTGTGTGTCAGAGTGTGACCCCACACACTTTACATCCATCTCAAAAGCTTTTTTGGTTCCCGTTTCGAAAACGAGCGCGCGCAGATAAATAGTCGCTGGAAAAGTATATAACCAAATGGGAACCATTGAACCGACACCAGTTGCTGACCTATTTACCTCGGACCTCGGTGAATCGGTCAGCAACTGGTTTAGGTGAGTTACGAGCACACAGTTATTTTCAACAGTGTTTTTCTTAACATAAAAGAAATAAATAATGACATCGTGTTTTTATGTAATAATAAATAACAGTTAATTACTCGTCATTTAGTAGATTTTCTCCTTACTTTAATCGATCATTATTAACTGCAATTCTTACAAGAAATAAACAGGACAGTTGTTTCGCGCTAGTTTTTATACGTTCAGTTGTTTACATTTTTTCTTACATAAATGGATGTTTCTTTCAGTGTTTCTAGTGTGTTAAATTTAATAATACTCTTAACACTTTGTTCTACAGTGGTGTATGTTCCAGCTGGTAACAGTGGATTTATGATGAAAATAAGGACTTTGGTCGCCCAGGAAGAAAGTGGTTTTTAAGGTGAAAATATGTGATTATTTACTCTTTTTGAAAGATTTCATTACAACTGGTTCATGTATCACTGAAGTACAGTCAATCTTGTATTAAGAGACCACTCAAGGGAGTAATCAAAAGTGGTCTCTTAATAAAACGGTCTTTGAATACAAAAGGCCATTCTGGAAGAATGCTTACCCTCAATTTTAATCTATATGAAGGATTATCTCTTTTATCCACAATGATTTTAACTTTTATAATAAAATGAATATAAACACAATACATAAACAATATTTTACTTATAATGTGTTTTATTTTTCACTTATTATAAATTATCATTTATTATAAATCAATTGTGTGTACATATTTATTTGCAAAAACAACATAGACAAGGAAATATTTTTCCTAAGAACAAAGAATTTTGCTAAAAATGTGTAACAGTCTACATGTACATGTGTACAGCTAAAACTAGAAATAAATGTCAGAAGCCAAAAGCTATGATATATTATCACATGTATTTCTCTTTCCGTTTCTATATTGCGCGTTTTTTTTCACCTGACACATTATTTTCCACGTCTTCAAGCACCTCGGCTTTACGCTTAAGAATGTTCTGAATTTGGGTTTTTTCGACTCCAATCTCGTCTGCGATTTTACGTGCACTTATACTCTTTGACAATTCCAAAACCCGAATTTTCTCGTTCAACGTTAACACTTTTTGTTTTGACATTTTAATTTCTGCATGTACGCTTAAGGAAATCTAACTCGATTATGATACATAATGAGCTGAAAAAATTAAAACACGTCAATTGAAAACAAACAATCAGACCTGGTTGGAAAATTTATTAAGTAAATAACAATGTGATTGGCTTACAAATATCTACTTATTAGCATTATTACAAATTGGTAATGTACGGATTTCGACAGATGTTGCCGATTAATAGTTTATTTTCCCCACTTCTCAGGAAATGTTTGTCGCGTACAGTGCATTGTTTCTGCACCTGTTATCTATACTCGAGAAAAATCGGCATTGTCTCTTAACGTTCCACATAGTAAACTTTTTAAGCTGTAGACTGTGCGCAATACGTTCCTCTATTATTCAACTCAATAAATTGATACGCAGTCTACAACAATACCGGTCAGAACCGGTCAACGAGACAAAGCATAATCATAATGGTTGTGAAAACAAAGCAGAGGTGTAACAGTACATCTTATCGGCTTAGATAAACAATTAACACGGATTTGTCCCTGAAAGATCGATAGATTAACCACTTTTACCTCCTAGTGGTCGCTTAATACAAGATTCGGACATCAAAATACACACAAATCAGCGGTCGCTGGTCGCGTAAGACAAAAGTCGCTTAATACAATATCATTATATAGCGAAAAAGCTCCGTGGGATTTCATAATGGTCGCATAAGACAAAGGTCGCTTAATACAAGTGGTCGCATCCACAAGATTGACTGTATATGCTACATGTATTTTAATTATGCATATAGCTCCAAACTTAATATAGAATGCTTTTATAAGGAATTATTCTTTAACATTAGACCACCCACTTCTGACCATTTCAGGAAGTGATATGTCCTTAAGCCTTGGGCTTAAGTTCTGGGTACCATAACTTAGGCGGTCCATGGAAACACCGAATTCCACTTTTCACCGAATTACACTTTTCACCGAATTACAACCGAACTACACATTAAAATGATCGTTGGTATCGATTAGATACGGCGCTTCACATGACGCCGGGCTGTTACCTAATTCCACTACCACTAATCACAGACCGACTGGCCGAGTTTCTATCAATTGTTTTGCGTTGTTTACAGTTTGCAGATTTTTCGACCACCTTTATTAGTTTCACACTTCTTTAATCCGCTATTCACAAGTTTTTGACACGATGTCTGATTGAATATAATAGATAATTGGCTATAAAAGATTTCTGATTTGTTTGATGATTGTCCTTTTGAATAAATGAAAGTGGGATATTTTTTAATTGTTTTTACTCATATGCTGATTTTGACTTATTAGAATAAATTGTTATTTTGAGTGTTTATTGAATACAATATCTAATTGGCCAATAAAGAATTTCGATTTGTTTGATGATTGTCCTTCGAATGTTATAAAAGTCAAATTTTCCCTGTTCCATAATTTAATAAATTGTAAAAATTACTGTACTAACATTAATGAATCATTTAATGGCAAATACTTATATACGGAGTATACGGTCCAGATTTGCAGACCATAAAGAACATGTCTGACTTAATATTGATTGCGTGTTGCACGTCTTTCAATATTGTATCAATAAATTTATTAAAATATATAATATAATTTATCTATTATGACATTAATGACAAAATACTTGTTTAAATTTGAACATCGCGGGCTATACAGATCAAGTGTCAAAGCGAGAATATACGATTTTGTTAAAAATGTATGAATTAATATAAAATGTGTATAAACTTATTATACATATATTTTGATATAAATTGAAAAAAAAGTTAAGAACATCACGTGTAATGCGAAATAAGCCAGATATAAAATCTGAATTTAAAATGTCAGTACAATAGAATGTCAGTACAATAGAATTCGCCAGCGTGTATATCATGCATGTACGATATGAATCTAAATTAAGGTTTACATATTATTTTAATTTCCTTTCAGCGGCTAATTTCTTTTTGCTGCATTTTATGAAATTCGTCTTCAGTGTAAATTTTTCATGCCTATTCAGTGTTTTGGTCACATATATTTATCAATATATTACAATTAAACACTTATAAAAATCGTATAATCATGCTTTAATAAGTAATTCATGTTCATTCAAGATTATGATACAATATAAGATATACAAATGACGAGGCCATAAACGGCAATATTTCTTGTTTTTCATTGTTAACTAACACATCAATTATCAATTAGTGAAATTATTAACATGAAACAAGATGGGCGTCCTCGAGATGCAAACATATGCCGATATTATCTACAATAATAACGATTGTCGCACTCAGTAATTGGTAATTAGAGACGTGTTAATCATTTATGGTATATTCTCAACACATGAAATAGATAATGCGTTTCACAACAATCAGTAAGTGTCATAAATTAGGCGTATTCCAGATGCAAACATACGAGTCAATAATACGAGTGTTATTATACCCGTATTGACATTTTAAAATACGTTTGAGTGCTAATTTTGAATAAAATGTATGAAATAGATATAAACAAGTGTTTGATAAAAAGATGCATTGATAAAAAATGCGTTGTTTGCAGAATTTTTAAGATAGAAACACGGGTGTATTTTTGTAAAAAATTTAAGTGATGAAAGAAATTTTAATAAACGTTGTCACCAAGCAGCATATATTAATTCAATTTTATAAAAATAGATTTTAATCATAAAAGTACATGTTTGCGTGATGCATACTGAGTATAGGAATAATAAATGTCACAATTCAAATGAGTAAAAAATCTGAGAATATGAATAATTTGACATTTTCACATTATACGACTTTTAACATAACGTCGGTAGACCGGAATAAATACACTTCATTTATATCAGGCAAATAACAATTAGTATACTAAAGCAGGAGAAGACTACACTGTGTAATAGCAAACTGCTGTGTTGATCCGTATCTTATCAGCTCAATACACAGAGCCCTGGCTACTGTACTGGAAAATTATATATTGCTAAAATAACTGATTTCTCTTATTGCCAAATTGTTGTTTACATTTAAAAAAAACGGGAATGGAGCCACATCCCCGTTGTGAACTTTTTATTAAGTTCACAGTATAGAGATAATCTAATTAAAGACGGCGCTAATTAAATGTGAAGCTGGATATTAACAAATATGATCCATTTCGCTTAGCTCAACATTCAATGGAACGCGCACTTAACAAAATTGTAAAACATCACGTGCATTTCTTTTTATAAATTCTTCAGAAATATTATATGTTATACATCGTTTTGTTTTGTTTATTTACTAACTCATCCACAAAGAAAATAATGAAACATTTCTACATTAAATAAAGAAATATTGCATTTGTTTGTTATGTCTTTGTGCGCTCGACCACTGTTTGGTATTTAACTGTTTAGTTATATTTTTCCGTATCTTTAATGTACCGTATCTTATTTATATGTGACTACGTGCTTATTTTGTGAAGAAATGAAAGATTCAAATACACTTGGAGACCCTTATAACGCTTACAGATATTTCATGCTATTTTAATCTTGAAGTACATATAAATGTTCACTTGTTACATACATTGTCAAACTATTTAAACCTTTTACATCTTACATGTTATGTTAACCTTCAGAAGTGCTATACAATTTAACAGCAGTTTCCATAGTATTACATTTACCCGATAAGTTCACGAATGTGTAATACGGTAATCTATATTCCCTTTTTAAATTTATTCCGACATGTTTAGCCATTGAAAACATTGTGATAAATGATAACTCTATTACATTTAAGTTCATGAAATATTTTTGTGTACGTGTTCATTTACATTTCCCTCTTTTATTTCATATAATTTGTATGCTTTTGTTGATGATGATGCTTAATTAATTTATATTAAAGTATTTAACATTATTAATATCCATTTGCTTTTTACTATTATTGCTTCTTCTGTTACTCCATTTATAACTTTCAACTACCTGAATTACACCTTCAAATCGCACACCCAACTGAATGTGTAATTCGGTTCTTGGGTAAATATGGGAGTGGACTGGACTTCGGTGAAAGTGTAATTCGGTCCTCAATTAAATATAAAATGTGTAATTCGGTAATTACTTAGCAATTCTTTATCAAATTTTGGCTCTTATCAAATTAAAATCAACATGTTGAGCATTTTAATCATTGTGATAAAAGAATAAATTAAATATTTTAAGTGGAATTTGGTTTAAAGATATGGGCACGTTTCACCTTTTCCAACTGTCATCTTTAAAGATTAAAAGCTGAAACATAACACAATTAACAAAACAATGACGCAACCCTAAAAAATTTAGTTTACTATTAAGTTAAATAAAAAACATGTCAGTTAATTTTGGTTGAAGTATAGTGTAATTTGGTAATGATATTCGGTACTCAGTTGTAATTCGGTGAAAAGTGGAATTCGGTTGTAATTCGGTGAAAAGTGGAATTCGGTGTTTCCATGCACCCTAACTTAGGATTTTCGCGTTTTTTTTTATTTTGACTGGCGCAACTTTAAAGTTATGGATCAAACCCATAAGGAAAGTCAACCAGAAATTCCCGAAAAGTTGACAGTTAACAAAGGCCGGTCCAAAACAGCTTTTTAAAGCAGTTATTGGCCCAAATCAACCACTTGATCAGAAAGATCCACATTTTTCACATTTAACTGATATATTCTTCCACAAAATACTATCTTAAACATTTAAAATTTATTCTCTGCTCAACATATCGAGAAAAACAGTGATGCAACAGACTTTTTCCAAATGTGATTCTCCCGAGATTTCACGGTCATATGACGCTATTTCTATTTTTAGTAACATACCATGTGCTCACGTGTTTTCAAATTCAGATAGGCATTTCCCGGTATTTTGAATTATTCTTGCTTGTTTTGTTAAAGCGGGTATATACGTTTTTGTCAAATATTTATGAATTTATATAAAATGTGTAAAAAAACTTATATATATATTTCAATATAAATTAAAATAAAAGTTAAGAAGAACATGTGTCGAAAAATGAGAACTTAGCCAGATATTTAATTCTGAAATTGAAAACGGCTGTACAGCCGAATTCACCAGCATGTTTACCAGACATGTACGACGATGTGAATCTAAACTTAGTTTAACGGTTTATTTGAATTCCTGCAACAATACATGTATCTATTCATACTACACACGAACACTAACTCCGATCCTTATACAAAGACCAATGCTTCGGTTATTTTGGGAAAATATGTACGTCACAATCTTCTCGGGGCGCTTATTGTCTTTGCTGCATTTTATGAAATTCGGCTTTAATGTATAATTTGTCTTACCTATTCAGGGAATTATCAAGAATTTACTATCTATGGGTCCCTGAACTCGCAGATTTTAGACCAATGAGTCCCAGGCCAAAATTAATGAGTCCACCTTGAAAAAGAATGGGTCCCAAATTTTGAAAGATACCAAGTAGTGAAAAAAAATATGTCTAAATCACACTAGTTCAATAACTATACTTGCATTAAACTTTTAATAATCTCAAAAACTTGTTGAAACCCAAAAAAAAATTCAGAGTTATCACTGTCTTGTTTGCCTTCACATAGGCTATAACATTATCTGTTACATGAATGTAACCTGTTACAACATTTCAACTTGATTCAAATCGATGATAATATTATTGTTAACATTCGAATTGCGAGCTTGATAATATTATTGTTTACGTCCGAATGGCGAGCCGTTGACCTACGGTTATTAAAGTTTAGATTTGTTTGTTTTGGATTTAGCTTCAACACCTTATTTCGGAGGCATTTTTTCTGTATTATTTATGACTAAGTTACACAAAGTTAAAGAAGGTTTTCATCCGGGCACTCTAGAAAATGTCATAACATATTCTATTTAAAAGGTCGATTCTAATTGGTTCGTATTATACAGCAACGGCTCGACTTTAACCAATCAAAAGACTTGTTGGAGTCCTCAAGCCTCATTCGGTTAACTCAGCGTTCATTGCTACACTTTTGACTCAAACACAAGATGGTTCGTACTTCTCGTATGCGTTAACGGATACAATTTAGCAATGCGTCGGAGTGGACACACATATTTCAAAACGATGCGTCTTTTGCAATATTTGTGCATCATAGATGCGGGCCGCACATGTAGATTATTCCCTGCCTATTTTGTGTTATTGTTACATATTTTATCAGTATATTACAATTAAACACATATAAAAAACGTATATACCAGCTTTAACAAATTGTAGTGTAAATACAAACTCAAAAGTAAAATATTTAAAATTACCTGATTCACTTTGAAATCAGTACTTTAATCCACCAGACATAAGTTGTTATTCACAAATAATAAATTTCAGAAAACGTATGTAATGTTTACCATTTCAGAAAAAATTACAAGGTCGATCTAAAAAAATCCAAATGAAAACTCTTCACGTGACAAAGCGACAATGGCGTCAAAATTGTGAATTTCAGGCTGATGATAGTTATTTTCATCTCTTGTAAGATGCATTTGAAACATTTGAACCTTAAAATATGCCTCAATGCAGTAATTTATATTCATTCACCAATATATGTAGAAAAGTATCCAAGAAAATGAACTGTCTTTGATTTATAGCATGACATAAATATGTTACGACTCTGGTTGACTTTTGATATGGGGTCAGCTTCAGCGTACAGGTCTGTCAATACTATATAAACTGTACGCTTTTCTTTAGCAAGCCTTGGGCAAGATCAGAGTGAATCAGATGCGATGTTTTCACTCCCTTAATTAGACATGGCTAAAGTTCGTTGCATGTCGGACATTGCCAACAAAAAAAATAAAGATGCCAACTGTGAAATCCATTATCATCTGACTTACTGTCCGGTAATTTTAAAAGTGTTAAACCTCTGTTGTTTTCACAACAAGCCAGTTACCAGTTCCTGTTTTTAGCTCGGCATTTTCGGAGAAAACCCGAGGTATTGTCATAGCCAGCTTGTCGTGTCGTCTGCTGCCCGCCGGCCACGTTGTGCTAAAACCGTAACATTTTGTTAAGGTTTTGAACATTGGCTCTAAAATCAAATTGCTTCCACCTACAACTTTGAAACTTCATATGTAGATGCACCTTGATGAGTTCTACACGCCTATCATTTTTTGGTCACTAGGTCAAAGGTCAAGGTCACTGTGACCTTTAAAAAAAGATATAATCTGACAACGTTTCATTTATTCAAAACTGCACCCGTAGCCAAGCGTGGCACCCGTTATGCGGTGCTCTTGTTTTGGATTCGTTGCCATATGTAAACAAGTGAGTTTTTAATACCAACATTGTGTGTTGCTCAAAAAATATTTTTTGAAAATGATTTGATGTGTTAAACAATCTTACATGTACATTTTCGGTGATATTTGGTATAAGTACTACCCATGAGTGCCTTTGACAAATTAAAAGAACAACTGCTCAGTCAGATTAAACGCATTCCCCACCCACCAGTCTGAAAATAAGAACATAAATTTCAATCTTCATGGTGTGAAGAGCGCCCCAATGTTTGTCACAAACTTGTGATACCTCATTGCACTGGAGTAGTTCTGTAGTCTATAAAGCGATGAAAAACGTTCAATTTTGTGGTTGTCATCATTTTGAAAATGTAATAGTTAAGTTTAAATATAACCAGAAAAGATCTTGGACAAATGCACAGATGTCCTTAAATATTTCATTCAGAAACATCTATGTTACAAAAAAATTTATGCCCTTTATAACGATATTAATTAAGTCTTAGTTCACGGTGTTAAAGTTAATATTTAAGCCATAGTATTCTGTTACTTTAAAGAGGTTTACATGCCAACCCATACATGCTATGCTAGTGTTCATGATCATAAAAACGAACAATCGCGATTAAATCATTCAGCAGGATATTTAAGTTGAAAATGTTAAAGAAAATGGTGAATGTAAAAAAAAACACGTTTTACTTTAAGCGTATGAATATTCCATACTTAAAAAAACAAATGGAACCTACTTCAGTGTACAGATACATGTACCTACTTCTGAATGTTATCGACATAAATGCCACATGGGGGTAATAGAATATTTGATTTCTGCGATTTTTAACAATTTTATGGGTTAAAAAATTAATTTCCCAACATGGTTATTGTGCATGTTGCAACAAACCACGTGCAGTAACTAAGTATAGATGTTCAACTCAGTACATGTAGTATTTTAGAATAATAAAATATATCAGAATTAATGCACAATGTGACATACGGTGTAATGGGAAAGTATTGATCCATTATTTAAAAAAGTACCTCGCTCTATGACTTACACATCGCAGAGCATGTATTTGAAAAGAGCAAAAAAGCACCAGACTCCGTTGTTTGACAAACACATTCGTAAAAAATATTGGTGAGAGGAGCTTGGGTGGGGGGGAAGGGTATGGCAACACCCTCCTTGCAAGGACCTGGGCCTCTTAAGGAAAGGCTCTCACATTGTATATTGTTAGTGTCAATGCATGAAAATAAATAAAAATCAAATGAAAAAACATTAAATGAAGCATTTAATTTGAGGCGAAAAATACTTTATTTAAATGCGGTTTGATTGATAATTAAATAAGATTCTTGTGGATACTAATACATTTATGATAATAATTATATTCTTCATTCTTTCTTTGTTTGTTACACACACAAATAAACGTCTACACTCATATTTCCAGAACATTATCTGAGTTATGTGAGTTATCATCTTAACGCTGAAATTTGGCTTCTGCTTTTTTTTCTTAACACTAACCTAGTACATGTTTTACAAAGTGAGCTTTAGTGGATGGTGAGATTATAATGATCTAAGATTCTTAGGTCGGAAAGCATACAAGTTGAAAATTTTGAATATTTGTCACACAGGTTTAAAATTATATCCCTATTAAGTCAAATGCTCCTTAGGTCTATACTGTACTGATTATAGTCAGGTCTTGAAAACATGATTGCATAGGAATCAGCAGTTTACATTTTTAGACATGTTCCTTAGATGTGCCATATAGGGCCGTGATGGCTCTCTTGTTTTTGTTAGATATGTTGTTAAAACAAACCTGGCTCATCAAAGTGCAAAACAAATTTTCTAAGGGTCTGTTACATGAATTAACTTAGAAAATAGCTTTCGAAATAATTGTTTTTAACTCTGATATTGATATTTAGGTGTTTCTTTACTAGCAGATGATGATGGGGTTGGTTCTAGAAATGAGCCAATCATAATTTCCTGAAAACAATTCTTCAAGCTCTCCTGGTTCCAAAATAAGCCCAAAGGCCAAAGTGTCAGTGGTCCTTTAAGACATTTCTGGTCTTTCTTCCATGTATTTCATTCATAAATTTTTTATTACCTTTACAATAGACTATGGATACCTCTGTATGTATTCAGTTGAGTCCATAGCATTCTACTGTGTGTGTGTGTGCCTGGTACCTCACAGTGTATTAGCATGTCAAGATGTCAATCCTTACCAACTTAGTTTTATATTTTTTGTGAATTTAGTGGGTTTAAACCCTTATTAGGCCGTAAAACCAGTCGGTGTCCTCTGAGAAGGTGGTTACTTCAGTTATGCCTTATGAATGATCCTTTTGTGAACTGCTTGATTTAAAAAAAAACGGTTTGCAGGAGCAGAACTCAATTAATAAACGATACAATTCAGTAACATGGGATCTTTCTTTTCTGGCAGATAAAGAATTGAGTGATTCTAGAAATGAGCCATCCAAATTGATCCAATATGCTGAAAAGAACTCTTCATTCAAACTCTCCTGGTTCCAAAAGAGCACCAGAGGTCAAAGTCTTAGAGGGGCGTCTGATTATTATAATAAGTGAGATCAACGACCATGATAATTTGGCCTGATGAGCTGGCTTTGCTGACCTTTAAGACATTTCTGGTCATTATTTGCTCCATGTCTTTTACTGATATTCTTGTAACCTTTACGGTAGACTATGGATACCTTTGTCTGTATGTAATCAGTTGAGTACATAGCATTACTCTGCATGTGTGTTTACCTTGTACATCACAGCGTATTAACATTTCCAAAGGTCAATCCTTAAAAATTGCATAAACATTCCAGTAGTGTGTTTGTTAGTTTAAACCTATTTAATTTAGCTTGATGGCATAGAAAGCCACAGGCTTATTGAAACGCTCTTGAGTCCGTTTCCTGGGCCCAGAACCAGTACTTGGTGTCTTTGGGGAAAATCTAAAGAACACTCCCACTGTTTGGATCAAACTTGTGACCTCCCTGTTGATAGGCGGACACCATATCCATTACACCATGGTGACCTAGTTTATATTTCTTTTGACCTTGCAGTCAAGGATATCCCATGAAAGTGCAACCACTTATTTCTAATGGGGTCCTTTGGTTTTTGCTGAAGAGACAGCAAGCAGAAGAGACAGTATTGGGATACAAGGGATCCGGGTGCGATACCCTAGCTCTTTGCGAATAGATCCCTTAGTTCTTTTATGTGCTCAGTGTATAGCACCAATACACGCGAGAATTACCTGGGTTTCATACCAGTGCATCTCTAGTTGGGTGGGAAACACTTGAAGCATTTCTGAAATTTCCAGTGCCCCGGCCGGGAATTGAACTGGGGACCTCTGGAATGATACCAGAGTGTTACCACTCGACCACCGCACCACCTTAGTGTGTTTGTTAATCAGGGTCTCTTCTGTGGGTTTGAGTCCCACTGAAAACAGAAAATCATGTAAAAACGTACTTTGCTTACTTAAGATGGTAGTTATATAGCACAACTGGCGAAAGACGTCGGACCGGGGACAATACGACAATACGTATATGTAAAATAATACAGACTGTTTTCCGTTTATTTTACTTCGATAGTATTTTAAACTTTTAAATAAAATGGATTTGAAAAGCTATTTTTGCTGGTAATGTAACAAACTCCAAGCGCAAATCTTAAAATCACTGCTTCCGCATAGAAGAAAGTTGGAAGTGAGTTAAGTCGAGATATAACACGAACATTAATAGGAAATAAGCGCTAATCACTTTCTTTCTGATATGGCTGGAAATTGAACAGAATTTACAAATTTAACAAAAGTAACAAACAGGCATACAACAGCGAAAAATACCTGTTTCCGTACGGACATCACCATCTTGATCGTCACTATAAAGGAGGAACTAGTGTTGAATATTGCTTTTTAAAATTACTTGTAATGTATAAAAAAATCTAAACCAGGTCTACTTGAAGAATGTGCATATACATATTTCAAATATGTACAGATTCTTTCGTGTCTAGCCAGTTGACTTATTTTTTCATTTACATTGTATTTCAATTCAACACTCTGTCATTGATTTGCGTGTGATGCAGCTAAGAACTGCACAGAAAAAGGCATTCTTTTTTTTTATCTAATTGATACAGCTTTTGATCTTTCATCAACACCAACCACAATCTTTTTAGCTCGACTATTATGTATGAAATATATATAGTGGAGCTATCCTACTCCACCCGGCGTCACGTTAGCGTGAGCGTGCAAATTTTAAAGTTTGCGTACCACCCCAAATATTTCCTATGTCCCTTGACATATTGCTTTAATAATTTGCATACTTCTTTACCAACATGAACCCACCCTATTAACAAGAGCAGACATCTGTATCAAGCATTTTGTAAGAATAATGGCCCTTTTTTCACCTAGAATATGCAAATATTGATAAATCTATGTTAAAGTTTGCATACCATCTCAAATAATTTTAATGTCCCTTGACATATTGCTTTCATATTTTGCAAACTTCTTTATCAATATGACTCCAATCTATTAACAAGAGCAGACAACTGTATCAAGCATTTTGTAAGAAATATGGCCATTTTTCCATTTAGAAAATGCGTGTTATTGATAAATCTATGTTAAAGTTTGCGTACCACCTCAAATATTGTCAATGTCCCTTGACATGTTGCTTTCATATTTTGCAAACTTCTTTATCAACATGACCCCAATCTATAGATAAGAGAAGAATACTGTATCAAGCATTTTGTTAGAATTATGGCCCTTTTTTGTCTTAGTAACTGAATATTTTGTTAAATTTTGTGTTAAGATCCACTTAACTTCTAAACTATCAAAGCTATTGCTTTCAAACTACAATTATTTTCTTATTATCATGAGGTTACTGTACATGGCAAGTTCAATTTGACCTTGACCTTTGAATGACCTTAACTCAAGTCATGGTCAAAAGAATAAATTTTAGTTAAATTGCCAAAGCTCCTTTATTAATGATCAGATTTTATTAATACTTTGACAAAACAACACTTACCTGAATACCACAATGGATTCCACCCAAACAATACTTTTTTATTTTTTTATTTTTGAAAGAACGTCTAATAAATGATCACACCCCACATTATACCCCCCTCTCAACCCCCCACCCCTACCCAACCCAAAAAGAATATTTTTGTCTCTTGCTATCAGACTTGAAATAAAATCATATTAGTTTGTTTTATGTTTTTACCAATGTTCAATAGATTGTGGAAAATATACCTGACAATTTCCCCATGATGGCTTACGTTATACTGTCAAGCACTCAAATAGTCGAGCGCACTGTCCTCTGACAGCTCTTGTTTAAAGATATTTCTTGTTACCATGTTTTCATACAAAGGGTTCAAATTAAGTTTTTATTTTATTGTATTTAAAACTGTTAAATATTGTCAACATCATAATAATAACAATAAACTATATAAATGTTTTATTCTTGTGTTTGGTTAAAGAAGAAATAGGTCCGTTAAAAGCTGGTCAAGTCCGGAATATTTTATAAGTTATCGGACCTCTTATCTGGTAAGACTTTTTTGTCTTTCGCATCGGTTGCTACTGGTATTCCAAGAAACAGTCATAATGTAAATAGTGTGTCTGTTGTTCAGTGAAATGCTGTGTAAGAGGTAAAAACACAATTAAAGGCAAATGCAGATTCTTTGTCACAGTTGAAAAAGATAGCTTTATTTTATACAGATAATGAGGATGATGATGATGTCGAAGGAGCTGGCTTTGAACCTTCATGTTCTAAAAGTGCTGAAAAAGATTCATCTACATGCAAATCTGGTTTTCAGACCAGACAAAAAAGGGAAAGCTTAATTGGTAATACTGGTATTGCAATAAATGATCAGCTCCCTTTTGCTTGTTGTGTAGATTTGTTTGTCACCTCTTACCAATATACTTAAAGGTTTACATTTTGGTGAATACCTCTATCTGTATGTAGTGTGTTTCTAGTGTGTGAGTTCCGCGTACCTCACAATGTCCGTACAGTAAATGTTATATTACACCTTTTGTTTGTATTCATTTTTTTTACCACAATAACTAAATCCTGTGGGTTTGAACCCTTATTAGGCCGTACAACCAGTCGGTAGCCTCTGAAAAGGTTGTTACGTCAGTTATAGCAAATTAATGATAATTTTGTGAACAAGCAGTTTGTAAAAAATGAAAAACTGCATGGAGGTGCAAAATCCAATTGATTCAAGATACATGTAACAAACATTAACATGTGATGTTTCATTTCTGGCAGATGATGATGGGAGTGGTTCTAGAAATGAGCCATCCAGTATTGCTGAAAACAACTCCAATTGAAGCTCTTGTGGTTCTTTATTGAGCACCAAAGGTAAATGGGTCAGAGGAGGGTCTGATTATTGTAAAAGATGAGGTCATCGACCATGATAATTTTGCCTGATGAGCTGGCTCTGCAAAACTTCAAGACTATTCTGGTCATTATTTCCTCAATGCTTTTATGCCCCGTAGGTGGGCATATAGTGATCGGACCGTCCGTCCGTCTCTCTGTCTTTCCGTCACACTTTGCGTTTAGGTTTCGAAAAATGCTCATAACATATATGTCCCTTTAGATTGCAACTTGATATTTGGCATGCATGTGTTTCTCATGGAGCTGCACATTTTGAGTGATGAAAGGTCAAGGTCATCCTTCAAGGTCAAAGCTCAAATATATGGCTTCAAAGCGGCGCAGAAGGGGGCATTGTGTTTCTGGCCAACACATCTCTTGTTGATTCATATATTTGTTACCTTTACACTAGACTATGGATACCTCTGTCTGTATGTGATCAGTTGAGTCCATAGAATTCCATTGCGTGTTTCTGGTACCTCACAGCGTTTTAATATTTCTGAATATCATTCCACATACATCGCATATACATGTATATTACAGCAGTGTGTTTGTTAACAAGGGGTTCTTTCTGCTTTGGGTTTGAGTCCCACTGAATACAGAAAATCATGTAAATGTAGGGGTACATGTTTGTATATGCTTACTTAAGATGGTAGTGATACAGCACTACCAGTATTCTCAGAAACAGAGGTAACGTAAATGGTGTGTATGTATATCTGTGAAATGAAGTGCAAGAGCTAAAAGCACATTAAAAGCCAAATACAAATAATTTGTCACAGTTGACAGAGAGTGCTTTATCTCATACAGATAATGATGATGATGATGATTTCGAAGAAGCTGGCTTTGAACCTTCCAGTTCTAACAATGCCGAAAAGGACTCATCTACAGGCACATCTTGTTTCAAGAACAGACTAGAAAGTGCAAGTTTTAAGGGATACGGCTGGTTTTATAATAAATGATCAGCTCTTTTGGGGGTTTTGTGGAGATTTGTTTGTGATTCCTTATCAGCTTACTTAAATAATTAAATTTTGGTTAATACCTCTATCTGTATTTAGTGTGTTTCTAGTGTGTGTGTGCCTCATACCTCACAATGTGTGAACAGTTTAGGTTATATTACACCTTTGGATTGCATTACTGAACTTTTTGATTACAATGATTAAATGCTGTGCGTTTCTATACTTATTATGTCGTACAACCGGCTGGTGGCCTCTGAAAAGGTAGTTACTTCAGTTATGACTTATGAACAATAATTTTGTGAACTGCTTAAAAAAACATGTTTATCTGTTTGGATGTGCAAAATCCAATTGATTCAATATACAATACATTGACATGAGATGTTTCTTTTCTGGAAGATAGTGACGGGCATTATTTTAGAAATGAGCCATCATTCCAGTATGCCAAAAAACATCCCCTCAAGCTCTCCTGGTCCTAAAAATGAGCACCAAAGGCCAAAGTGTCAGAGGTGGGTCTGATTATAATATTAAATAAGGTCATAGACAATGATAATTTGGCCTGATGTGCTGGCTTTGCAGACCTTCAAGACTTTTCTGGTCATTATTTGCTCCATGTTTGTAAGTCATATATTTGTTTCCTTTACAATAGACTATGGATACCTCTGTATGTATGTGTTCAGTTGAGTACATAGCATTCGACTGTGTGTGTGTGTTTCTAGTACCTCACAGCTTTTAAACATTTCCAGATATCAATCCTTTCAGTTAAAGATTTCAATACCTCTATCCGTATGTAATGTGCTTCTAATGTGTGTTTGTGTGCCTTGTACCTCACAATGTCTTTACAGTAAATGCTATATTACACCTTTTGATTGCATTACTGCATTTTTGGACCACAATAAGTAAATGTGGTGGGTATGAACCCAACTTAAGCCTTAAAACCAGTCTTGGCCTCTGAGGAGGTTGTTAATTCAGTTATTACCTATTTATGATAATGTTTATGTACTGCATGCTTTAAACAAAACTGTTTTCAGGAGCAAAACCCAATTTATGTCAGAAAAAATACATTAACAAGGGATGTTTCTTTTTTGCAGATAAAGATTGAACTGATTCTAAAAATGAGCCATCCAGTATTGGTGAAAATGTCTCCTTCAAGCATTCCTGGTTCCAAAATCAGCATCAAAGGCCAAAGCGTCAAGAGGTGAGTCTGATTATTATAATAAATGAGATCACAGCCCATGATAATTTGGCCTGATGAGCTGGCTTTTCAGACCTTTAAGACATTTCTGGTCATTATTTCCTCCATGTCATTGATTCATATTTGTTTGTTTTTTACAATAGACTATGGATACCTCTGTCTGTATGCGTTCAGTTGAGTACATAGCATTCTACTGCGTGTGTATGTGCCTGGTACCTCACAGCCTTTCAAAATTTCCACATGTCAATTCTTATGCATTGCATATACATTACAGCAGTGTGTTTGTTAACCAGGGTCTCTGGCTGCTGTAGGTTTGAGTCCCACTGAATACAGAAAATTATGTAAAAATCTAGGGGTGTATGCTTACTTAAGATGGTAGTGATATAGCACTACCGGTATTCCCAGAAACAGAGGTAACGTAAATAGAGTGTTGGTTAATCAATGAAATGCAGTGCAAGAGGTTAAAAAAAAATGAAAGGAAAATACAAATACTTTGTCACTTATGACAGTGAGTGCTTTATTTCATACAGATAATGATGATGATGACGAAGAAGCTGGCTTTGAACCCTCCAGTTCTAACAGTGCAGAAATGGACTCAGCTACAAGCACATCTTGTTTCAAAAACAGACAAGAAAGGGTAAGCTTAAGGATTAGGCTGGTATGATAATAAATGACCAGCTCTCTTTTGGTTGTTGTGGATATTTATTTGTGATCCCTTAACAATGTACTTAAATAAATACATTTTGGTGATTACCTTTTTCTGTCTGTACTATGTTTCTAGTGTGTGTGTGTCTCGTACCTCACAATGTCTTTACAGTTAATGCTACATTGAACCTTTGGAATGCATCAATGTATTTTTTTACCACAACTAAATGTTGTGGGTTTAAACCCTTCTGAGTGTGTTCAACCAGTTGTTGGCCTCTTAAGAGACTGTAAGTAAGGATATGACATATGAATGATCATTTTGTGAATTGCTTGATAAAAAAAATAAAACTGTTTCGATGAGTAAAACCCAATTAATGAAAGATAAAATATTTTATTCATAGCAACCACCAAAAGCTAAAGCGTCAGAGGTGGGTCTTATTATTATAATACATGTGCTCATAGACCTTGATAATATGGCTTTATGAGCTGACTTGGCAGACCATCAAGACATTTTTGGTCATTAATAACCTGTTTCATTTTTATGCCCCCCTTCGAAGAAGAGAGGGTATATTGCTTTGCACATGTCGGTCGGTCTGTCAGTCGGTCCGTCCACCAGGTGGTTTCCGGATGATAACTCACGAACGCTTGGGGCTAGGATCATGAAACTTCATAGGTACATTGATCATGACTTGCAGATGACCCCTATTGATTTTTAGGTCACTAGGTCAAAGGTCAAGGTCACGGTGTCCCGAAATAGTAAAATAGTTGCCGGATGATAACTCAAGAACGCATACGCCTAGGATCATGAAACTTCATGGGTAGATTGATCATGACTTGCAGATGACCCCTATTGATTTTGAGGTTACTAGGTCAAAGGTCAAGGTCACGGTGACCCGAAATAGTAAAATGGTTTCCGGATGATAACTCAAGAACGCATATGCCTAGGATCATGAAACTTAATTGGGTAGATTGATCATTCCTCGCAGATGACCCCTATTGATTTCGAGGTCACTAGGTCAAAGGTCAAGGTCACGGTGACCAGAAATAGTTAAATGGTTTTCAGATGATAACTCAAGAATGCATATGCCTAGGATCATGAAACTTCATAGGTAGATTGATCATGACTCACAGATGACCCCTATTGATTTTGAGGTCACAAGGTCGAAGGTCAAGGTCACGGTGACCCGAAATAGTAAAATGATTTTCGGATGATAACTCAAGAACGCTTTTGCCTAGGATCATGACACTTCATAGGTACATTGATTGTGACTCGCAGATGACCCCTATTGATTTTCAGGTCACAAGGTCAAAGGTCAAGGTCACAGTGACAAAAATCGTATTCACACAATGGCTGCCACTACAACGGACAGCCCATATGGGGGCATGCATGTTTTACAAACAGCCCTTGTTTTCCATTACAATAGACTATTGATACCTCTGTTTGTATGTGTTCAGTTGAGTAAATAGCATTCTACTGTGTGTGTGTACCTTGTACCTCACAGTGTTTTAACATTTCCAATTATCAATCCTTATACCTTGCATATACCTTAGAGCATTACGTTTCTTAACAAGGATGTCTGGATGCTGTGGGTTCAATTCCCACTGAATACAAGAAATCATGTAAAAATGTAGGGTATATGCTTACTGAGATGGTAGTGATACAGCACTTCTGGTATTCCCAGAAACAGCGGTAATGTCAATAGCTTGTCTGTATATCAGTGGAATGCAATGCAAGAGGTAAAGACAACATAAAGTGCCAAAATTGAATGCTTGTCAAAAGTGACGGGAGAATGCTTTATTTAATACAGGTAATAAAGGTGATGGTGACAAAGAAGCTTGCTCTGAACCTTTAAGTTCCAATGCACTGTTAGAAAAGGACACATCTTCACGCACATCTGGTTACAAGTACAGAGAAGAAAGGGCATGTAAGGGGTAAGGCTTTTATTGTATTAAATGATCAGCTCTCATTGGATTGTTGTGGAGATTTGTTTGTCACCACTACCAACTTACATAAAGTGTACATTTTGGTATACCTCTATATGTATGTTCTGTTTTTCTAGTGCATGTGTGTGTGTGCCTTGTACCTCACAATCTCTGTTCAGTAAATTGTATATTACATCTTTGTACTGCACTTTCGACAGCAATAACGAAATGCTGTGGGTTTGAACCCTTCTGAGTGTGTTCAACCAGTTGTTGGCCTCTGAAGAGATGGTTAGTTAGGATATGAATTATGAATGATTATTTTGTGAACTGCTTGATTTAAAAAAACGAAAACTGTTTCGTTGAGCAAAACCCAATAAATGAAAGATAAAATACCTTATTCATAACAACCACCAAAGGCTAAAGCGTCTGAGGTGGGTCTGATTATTATAATACATGTGCTCATAGACCTTGATAATTTGGCCTTAACGCTGGGTTTGCAGACCTTCAATACATTTTTGGTCATTAGTACCTCCATATCGTTGATTCATATTTTTATTATCTTTACAATAGACTATGGATACTTCTGTCTGTATGTGTTCAGTTGAGTAAATAGCGTTCTACTGTGTGTGTGTGTGGCTTGTACCTCACAGCGTTTTAACATTTCCAGATATCAATCCTTATACCTTGCATATACCTTAAAGCATTGTGTTTGTTAACCAAGGTGTCTGGCTGCTGTGGGTTCGATTCCCACTGAAAAGAATAAATCATGTAAAAATGTAGGGTATATGCTTACTGCGATGGTAGTGATACAGCACTTCTGATATTTACAGAAACAGTGGTTATGTTAATAGCTTGTCTTTATATCAATGAAATGCAATGCAAGAGCTAAAAACAACATAAAATGCCAAAATTATATGGGTGTCACAAGTGACGGGAGAATGCTTTATTTAATACAGGTAATGAAGGTGGTGGTGACCATGAAGCTTGCTCTGAACCTTTAAGTTCCAATGCACTGTTAGAAAAGGACACATCTTCACGCACTTCTGGCTACAAGTACAGAGAAGAAAGGGCGAGCGTAAGGGGTAAGGCTGGTATTGTATTAAATGATCAGCTGTCATTGGATTGTTGTGGAGATTTGTTTGTCACCACTACCAACTTACATAAAGTGTGCATTTTGGTGAATACCTCTATATGTATGTACTGTGTTTCTAGTGCGTGTGTGTGTGTGTGCCTCGTACCTCACAATGTCTGTTCAGTAAATTGTATATTACACTTTTCGACTGCACGTTTTGACAACAACAACTAAACAAGAGGCCCATGAGGGCCTGAATCGCTCTACTGCTTTAAACACTGTCACTGTGACCTTGACCTTTGACCTAGTGACCTGAAAATCAATAGGGGTCATCAGCCAGTCATAATCAATGTACCTATGAAGTTTCATGATCCTAGGCCTTAGCATTCTTGAGTTAACATCTGGAAACCATTTTACTATTTCGAGTCACTGTGACCTTGACCTTTGACCCAGTGACCTGAAAATCAATAGGGTTTGAGTCCTAATTAATATAAAGACACTGAGCAAGTTTGAAAAGAATAGGATGAAAACTGTGGACTTTATCGGATAAACAAGATTTTACTATTTCGAGTCACTGTGACCTTGACCTTTGACCCAGTGACCTGAAAATCAATAGGGTTCGAGTCCTCATTAATATAAAGACACTGAGCAAGTTTAAAAAGAATCGGATGAAAACTGTGGACTTAATTGGATAAACAAGTTTTTACTGTTTCGAGTCACTGTGACCTTGACCATTGACCCAGTGATCTGAAAATCAATAGGGTTTGAGTCCTCATTAATATAAAGACACTGAGTAAGTTTGAAAAGAATCGGATGAAAACTGTGGACCTTTTTGGATAAACAAGTTTTCACTATTTCGAGTCACTGTGACCTTTACCTTTTACCCAGTGACCTGAAAATCAATAGGGTTTGAGTCCTAATTAATATAAAGACACTGAGTAAGTTTGAAAAGAATCGGATGAAAACTGTGGACTTTATCGGATAAACAAGACAACGTCTAACACACACACACACAGACACCATGCCATCCCATAAGCTCTTCTGCCTTTGGCAGTAGAGCTAAAAAATCAAAATGCTTTGACCTACAACTTTGAAACTTCATATGTAGCTGCACATTGACGAGTTCCACACTCCACACCCATTTTTTGGTCACCAGATCAAAGGTCAAGGTCACTGTGACCTCAATTTTTTTTTTTTAACTGCACCCGCAGCCGAGCATTGGCACCCGGTATGCGGTGCTCTTGTCTCAGGACCTTTAGTTAGACCCAAAGGTGAAGGTAAGGGTTGGCAATCTTAATTTCCTATGATATAACTTGGTCATTGTTTCAACATAATGGCCAATTTGGGAAGCATCCATTAGCACTACTGATATCCTTGTTGTCCCCTACCAGTGAAACCGGAGGGGACTTATGGTTTACGCTCCTAGTGTCAGTCTGTCTGTCCGTCACACTTTACTGGATCCTGCGATAACTTTAAAAGTTCTTCATATTTTTTCATGAAACTTGAAACATGGATAGATTGCAATATGGAGAGAATGAACGTCATTTCATTTTGTTCCTAGGTCAAGAATTTTGGTTGCTATGGCAACAAATAAAAAAAAATAAAAAAATCACTGACAATGGTGGAGTTTCACCGGTAGGGGACAATATTGCTTGGCAATCTCTTGTTATAAGATAGTGTAGGAAGATTATTTTTTAAATGAACCTCTTTCAGACCCTGAATCTTCTGACACAGACCATGATGTGCCAGTAAGACAGCCACATGCAAAACCTGGGCCGTCCACAACTGTAACCATGTCGGGTCAACCCAGTAAGTAGGCTTTGTTTCAACAACAAAACGGTATTCCTGAAAATCACAGTATAATGTTTTTGTTTAAAAATTTGTAATGAATGTACAATTAACACAGTAATTGAAATAAGCTCACTCTACTTTGACACAATTTAACTTTGCCAAGAAGCTTCATAGGCGTTCCAAGCTTATCTTTAAATCGTTACTTCAATCTTGCTCATAACTCAAAATCTGTAAGACATATCAAAATGAAACTTAATAAATGGATACATCTTAATGTGTGGACATTTATTACTAAGTAACTATTACTCAAATTATCCGGTTATATTAAGCATAATTATTTTTTAGATGTCTTCAAGAGAATTGAGAAAATGTTCAAGTGATATCACTTCAGATCTTTTGTTTCAATAGAAATTCACATTCTGAATAGTTTATTGTGCAACATTTCATTTGATTAATTACAAGCAGCATTTCAAATAAAAAGATTACCTTTAAAACATGGTTCATTTTCTGGAACAGTTTTGAGATGAACTTTTTTATAACTTATTATATTTCTGAGATGCTTGTTGGTGGTCATCATGGTACAGAATAGGCAATTGAATATGATTTTATTACTTTTTCAGAGAGGCTTCAGAAACTCAGTGAATACCAGAGTCATCTTTTGAAGACGCTGTTCAAAACGAATATTGCATTGAGAAAGGAACTAAAGCGTGAAGACTGTGAAAGAGTAATGCAAGAATATGAAATTCTACACGGATTGTCATGGAAAAAAATAAAAAACACGATTCATAACTGGATTACTGCTGAAAAGAGAAAACAAAAATGATTTTATAGCTCTTTAGCCCACCTGCGCACAATGTTCTCATGGTGAGCTTTTGTGATCGCTTTTTGCCCGTTGTCCATCTTGCGGCATCAACATTTGCCTTGTTAACATTCTAGAGGTCACATTAATTGTCAGATCTTCATGAAATTTTATTTGACGATTTGTCCCAATGATATCTTGGAAAAGATTACAAATGGTCTCGGTTGGTTGAAAAACAGTAATTTACACGCCATATACTCCATACTAAAATCAATATTGTTATATGCAAAGCAGCAATGCTTAAAAGAAATAATACAAAATTGGGAGGGGGCATTACTCGTATGAAAACAAGATGGTGGTATTTGTTATAAACACGTGTAAAACAGTTGGATTTTTTCTGGCCGAAGACAACTATTCATACAACCAACTTCTTAATTTTTGCAAAGCTCGTCAAATTGATTTCCATTGTAGAATTTACTTAAGTTCGGAGTTGTGAACCGAATTGACCATGTTTTTGTTAGCAAGTAACATTGTACAACAAGGTCTATTTTTTCTCCACTCTCAATAAACATGTTTTACTAACTCTGAAATAGTTTATGAGTTACTAAATTCCTTTGAAACATTGGACCATTTTCTTTATTAATAGATCATACTTGCGCAATTGTTGTTATGTTTTCTTTATGGTTAAGGCATTGTGACATGTATATTAATTTGATTTTTATGCCCCCTGATAGAGGGCATATAGTGATCAGACCGTCCGTCTGTCTGTCTGTCTTTCCGTCACACTTTGCGTTTAGGTTTCGCATTTAGGTTTCGAAAAATGCTCATAACTTCTATGTCCCTTCAGATAGCAACTTGATATTTGGCATGCATGTGTATCTCGTGGAGCTGCACATTTTGAGTGGTAAAAGGTCAAGGTCATCTTTCAAGGTCAATGGTCAAATATATCACTTCAAAGCGGCACAGAAGGGGCATTGTGTTTATGACAAACACATCTCTTGTTTCCAGATGATATTGTCTGAACTTGACATTGCATAGTTCTATGTATGATGATTAAAGCATTGTGTCATGTATGAAGATATTTTGCTTAAATGTTTTCATGTTGTGGTATTCACTCTTCTATATACTTTGTGTCAGAAGAAATTAAGTCTTTGATTTTCATAATATACAATTGTAATTAGATTTTTCCTGATGATATTGTCTGAACTTGACATTTGTTCTAGGTGGGAGGGTTAAGGCATTGTTTCATGTATGAATATATTTTGCTTAAACGTTTTCATGTTGTGGTATTGACTCTTCTATATAATTTGTGTCTGAAGAAAGTAAGTGTTTGATTTTCATAATATACATCTATAATTTGATTTTTTTATACGCCCGTTTTTCAAAACGGGACGTATTATAGTTTCATCCTTGGCGGGCGGGTGGACGCCGCCGGTGGGTGGACGGGCGGTTTCCACAGCAGTTTCCGCTCTCTATTTCAAATAGTTTTCATCCGATCTTCACCAAACTTGGTCAGAAGTTGTATCTAGACAATATCTAGGTTAAGTTTGAATATGGGTCATGCCGGGTCAAAAACTAGGTCACGGGTCACTGAGTGCATTTCAAGGATTAAGTATGGTTTCCGCTCTCTAACTGAAGAAGTTTTCATCCGATCTTCACCAAATTTGGTCAGAAAGTGTATCTAGACAATATCTAGGTCAAGTTCGAATATGGGTTATGCTGGGTCAAAAACTAGGTCACGGGATAACCAAGTGCATTTCAAGGATTTAGCATGGTGTCGGCTGTCTTAATTGAAGTATTTTTTATCCGATCTTCACCAAATGTGGTAAGAAGTTGTGTGTATATGATATATAGGTAAAGTTCAAATATGGGTCATGCCGGGTCAAAAACTAGGTCATGAGGTCACTTAGTGCATTTCAAGCATTTAGCATGGTGTCTGCTCTCTAATTGAAGTAGTTTTGATCCGATCTTCACCAAATTTGGTCAGAAGTTTTGTCTAGATGATGTCCAAAACCTTCAAAAGGGCGTATCCTATGACAGTTTGGCACTCTTGTTTCCAGATGATATTGTCTGAACTTGACATTGTTCGAAGTGTAAATACATTTTGAAACTACTTTTTGTCATAAAAATGTTTGGGAGTATTTGTTGGAGGAATAAACTGTTTTAAATCGACGTTTCTTATGGATTATGTTTATAGATATTAATATCTTTAAACTAATATTCATGAGTTAGCCCGTACACACATTAGAATACGCATTAAAAAGCACAAAATACTGTCAAATGAAATTGAAAAAGGCCTAAATAAACAAATAGATGGTTTAGCGTAACGCAACTGACCCACGAAAATTTGCTGCGAACCAATTTTTGGGGGCCTTCCTGGATTCGATTTTGAGGCTATACACTTAAAGGCAAAATAACAAAATAAATTGGACCGATCGACACACCTCCAAAAGTCTTTTTTGTGATACGCCAAATTAGTTAATTGAATTTAGGCATAATTTGATTAAGGTATACATCTGTGTGATGAAGAATACGTAATAAAAACATTGGTTGATGGTACCTCTTAATGATAACCTGATACATGTGTGCTCTGTGTGGGACATCCCAAGGTATGCACCTCACAATGTTTGTAGAATACTCGTATCTTAAAATGCAAAATATTGAAAAATACAATTGATGCATGGGTTTAAGTTACCAAAACTGTTGCCTGTCTATATTTATCATTCAAATATTTCATCAAATAGGGGTAGACCTCGGTGTGTTGGTACGGAACAAAGGACCTCTCCATGTGATATAAACCGATATGTGTGTGTGTGTGTGTGTGTGAGTGTTAGACGTTGTCTTGTTTATCCGATTAAGTCCACAGTTTTCATCCGATTCTTTTCAATCTTACTCAGTGTCTTTATATTAATGAGGACTCGAACCCTATTGATTTTCAGGTCACTGGGTCAAAGGTCAAGGTCACAGTGACTCGAAATAGTAAAAACTTGTTTATCCGATAAAGTCCACAGTTTTCATCCGATTCTTTTCAAACTTACTCAGTGTCTTTATATTAATGAGGACTCAAACCCTATTGATTTTCAGGTCACTGGGTCAAAGGTCAAGGTCACAGTTACTTGAAACAGTAAAAACTTGTAAAAACTTGTTTATCCGATAAAGTCCACAGTTTTCATCTGATTTTTTTCAAACTTGTTCAGTTTCTTTATTTTAATGAGGATTCAAACCCTATTGATTTTCAGGTCACTGGGTTAAAAGTCAAGGTCACAGTGACTCGAAATAGTAAAATGGTTTCCAGATCACAGTGACTCGAAATAGTAAAATTGTTACTTTTTCTTGTTTATCCGATGAAGTCCACAGTTTTCATCCGATTCTTTTCAAACTTGTTCACAGTCGTTATATTAATGAGGACTCGAACCCTATTGCTTTTCTGGTCACAGGGTCAAAGGTCAAGGTCACAGTGACTCGAAATAGTAAAATGGTTTCCAGATGTTAACTCAAGAATGCTTAGGCCTAGAATCATGAAATTTCATAGGTACATTGATTATGACTGGCTGATGACCCCTATTGATTTTCAGGTCGCTAGGTCAAGGTCACAGTGACAGTGTTTAAAGCAGTAGAGCGATTCAGGCCCTCGTGGGCCTCTTGTTTGTAAATAATTGTCCTAGTTTTCACCTATTTTTTTGAAAGGTGCTGCTGGAAAGCCTGCATATGCGTAATGTTTCATCCCAGATTAGCCTGTGCAGTCTGCACATTATGAAAACAATTGTGCTTCATCTGAATTGATTGTAAGCTGAAGCAGTAATGTTAGTTGGTTCTTGAAGTTGTAGAATTTGTTTTGTTGCTGATGATGTGGTAGTACCAATAGTTAACAGTATCAAGAACTGCTTTACCAAATGTGAGTAGTAATTGCAAGCATATTAAGTTGAAGCAAATTGTGATGGTGTGAGGACGGGTAG